>NC_046661.1:126658291-126660206 GCF_010883055.1 Belonocnema kinseyi
TATATCAAGATAGACAAGAAACAACATTTAAAAAACCCTAATTTAAACAGTTTACTTTTAACTTACAAATAAAATATTCTGATTTCCCAGAATAAAAATTACTTACTCTTCTTGGCCAAGATGCTTCTCTAATAGTTATTCCTCAAAGCGTAAATATGAAAAATCGGAATAAAATATTGTGTGATGAAAATCGGGACACTCATATGATATAATTAGAATATCTTCACATATCCTCAAAATATCCTAGGGTATCTAGATTTTCACTCTGATATTGTAAACTAAAGCCAAAGGGCGCGACCTTTGATTTCGCTTTGTTACAAGAGAGATCTTTACACGAGCGATCATTACAGGAGCGATCTTTAGAGGAGAGATCTTTACAGGACGAATCTGTTCAGGAGAGAACTTTAAATGACGGGTCTTCACAGAAGGCATCTTTACAGGAGATATATTTACAGCAGACTTTTTCTAAGTATATCTTTACAGAAGGTGTCTTTACAGGAGAGATTATTACAAGAGAGATCTTTACAGGAGAGATTTTTACAAGAGAGATCCTTATACGAGGTGTCTAAACAGGAGCGATCTTTACAGGAGAGATTATTGCAGGAGGGCTATTCTTCGATGAGATTCGCTATAGAAGTCGAAACTTTATGTTGAACTGTATGTTCGACAGTCAGTGTTTGCGTTACGCTTGCCATGAAACATTGCGAATCTAAAATCTGTATATAAACTATTTGACAGTGACGCTAAATTTCTTGAAAAAATCTGAAAGTCCATCTGCACTTAATTTTTAGGGCAAAAAATTAATATTTATTAAGTGAATGCAGAATCTGATAACATACAGAAAAATAAATGTAAGTAACTATTTCTTGAAATGGTTGGAAAACGAATCATTTCTGATTTTATTTTGCAAGTAAGGCATTGGAATTCAGAATTGATCTCTTTACCTTCATGAAAAATTCATTACGTTCTTTAACTATTTATCCCTTTGTTTAAAAATTCACCTACTTTGTTAAAAATTCGTAGAGTTTTATAAGAATGTAAGTGTTTCATTTCTGGTTAAAAATTAATTGTTTGCAACTGAAAATTCAATTACTAAATTGTTTCTTGCGAATTCTTGATTTTGTTCGTAAATTGAATTTCTTGATTGAACTACTTTTTAAAAATTTAATTTCTTGGCTTGGAGATTTAACTATTTCGTTAAAAATTCAGTAAAAAATTGTTATTCACATTCTCATACGTAGGAGAAGGAGTCAGAAAAAATTGTTTTTACGTCGGTGTCCATCTGTTGTCGTTGTAGTCTTTAGACACGGTAATATTTGAATAATTATTCAATTGGATTCCCTTTTTCACACTTTGTAACGCTATGAAAAGAAAGGATGTGTTCGTTAGTCAGCTTTTTGACGAAATTTAAAAAAGTTAGGGCCCTTTGAAAACTTTTGAGACTAATTTTTTTAATATTTGGATTTTCTTTCAACAGCTATTTATAGTTAGGGACCCTGTACTAAGGGACGCGGTATGTGGCCATGTGGTGGGGGAAAATAAAATGGAAGTTAGAGCCAGCGGAAGAAGGCGCGAGGTATTGAAACGCCAATAAATAATATACCTGAATCGTTTATTCAATCGGATTGGGAAAATCAAACAAATTAATAGTTTTGAAGTTAAAAAATAGAAAATAATAATATTTATGAAATAAAAAAATAATATAAAAAATATATAACAAGAATTCATTTAAAATGAATACTATCGAAAATGGTATAATCAAATGTTCTCTTAAATAAATAAATTTGGTCCCTGTACCAAGGGTTTCTGCTGTATATGGTTACAAAAATAAATAGGCAGTCGCGGACAATTGTCCAGGGGTGGTCCCGAAGGAATTAACCCCTAAGCGGAGGTGTGAAAACCGTGCCGAAAGCTG
>NC_046661.1:126660306-126671447 GCF_010883055.1 Belonocnema kinseyi
TCCAGCGAAATCGCGGTAAAATTTCAGCCATAACCACGTCTCACAACCGTGAGATAGGTGGTTACAGTCTGTAAAGGAATCAATACGACGATCCAGCAAAAAGTGGACTCCTTGGCTATGATGTTTTTTGTCGAACGTTAAAATCTTTTTTCTTTTTACTTTGTCTTTTCAATCAAAAATTCGACTAATCAGCAGAAAATTAACGTATTATTTACAATTCTTATTTTCGTGTTGAAAATTTAAATTCAATCTTCTTTGGAAAAAAATTTGATTATTTTTTGTACGATTTCTTTTTTAAACCATCTGTTTTAAAAGAAATTTCATCTTTCTTGCATAGAATTGTAACTGTTTGATCAAAAATTCAACTTTTTTTAAAAAGTTTGTCTCTTTGATTTAAAATTTTTCCTGCCCTAGCAGAAATTAGATCTTTTTTGAAAAAAGTTCGACTTTTTTTTTTGGAAATTCATAATTTTTGGTTGAAGATTCTGTTGCTTTCTTAAAAAATTAACTTTTGCGAAGAAAATTTACTTTTTGTTTAAATTCAATATTTTTGTGTTGAAAAGAGAACTAAAATTTTCTCTGCATGGAAATTAAACAATTAAAATTTTTTAAAATTGATTGAATATTAAACTATTGTGTTAAAAAGACATTGTTTTTGGTTATGAATTCTAAAAGTTGGTTTAAAATATAAATTATTTTATTAAAATTTTACTTTTTGATAGAAATATATATTTTGCTGCTAAATGTTAAACTGTAATCGTTTCGGGATTTATTAACAAATTCCTCTGTTTTAGTACACATTTTATCTTTCTCAGATGAAAGTTCACCTATTTAGTATAGATTTACAATACATAGTAAAGTATTCATCCTAATTGGTTGAAAAATGTGAATTTTTGAATTAAAAATTTAAGTTTTTCCGTAGAATTTTTTTTTTTGTTAAAAATTCATATTTTGATCTTAAGAAGTCAACTGCAATCTTTTTTTTTTTGAAAAAAAATAATATGGTAGGGGAATTCAAAAGTTTTATTTAAAGGCATCCTTTTTATTTAAAAATTCGTCGTTTTAGACTGAAAATTCACCTTTTTTTTGTAGAAACATAGTTTTTGTTTAATAAATCATTTTTTTGTTTCAGATTTATATTTTTAGTTCAAAATCTATATTTTTGGTTAAAAGTTGAACTATTTTGTTACAAATAATTTTTTTTCATTGGAATATTACTACAGTGAAACTCTTCTATAGCTACGTTAGTCAAACTGAAACTAAATTGTTAAGAAAAATGTTATTGCAGCCTTGTGTCTTAGATTTATAATTTAACTGTTAAGAGAAACATCCTTTTTTGGTTTAAAATTAATATTAAAACTGAAATTCAGATGTCTGGGGAATTTATAAATAAATAAGTCAAATTAGAAGCTTTCAATTGTAAAAATGATTGAAAAAATATTAAAACTATTTGTCATAAATATAAATTATAATATTTTATTAAACTTACAGGTAAAACGAATCAAGCCGCCGAATAGCATATGAAGTAAAGCCGAAATAATCTTTATTTTTCCGAATAGTCGCAAGGATAGAATAAGTCAAATTTATTCTTTGAAAATTCAGAGTCAGGATTGACACAATAAGCGACTGCTTTACACCCTAACTCTTATCACTTCTATTTAATAACAAACTTTATTAATTTGCTATATGGGATTTTGAAAAAGAGAGAGAATGTTTGATCACAGATCTAAAGGTTTTCCTCATTTACAGATTTCAACAAATATAAAAAAGTTCTTCGTTTTCATGAATAAAATTTTTTTAAACAATTAAAAAAGTAATATTCTCTAAAAAATAGTCGTCTTTTTTCTATTTTCGAAATACTTGATCTAACGAAAGATTCCAAGTTAATATACAAATTTTCAAAAATCATGCTAAGGGTGCAGTTTTCTTGTAATTTGTGCGAACATTTTGTTCTTCTAAGATTTCAGACTTTAAATTTAATTAAACCTTTTTTCTTCAAAATGAATCAACCTTAAAAAAAAGGAAATGTATTTCATTGCTTCTAATTCGACTTATATATTTATAAATTCCGCGGACATCTGAATTTCAATTATAATAATAATTTTAAACCAAAAAAGAGTTTTCCTCTAAACAGTTAAATTATATATCTAAGACACAAGACTTCAATAATTTTTTTTTACAATTTATTTCTAGTTTGACTAAAGTACAGTGAAACCCTTCAATAGCCCTTACTTTTATAGCCCTTGCGAGAATCAGCGCCGCACCGCAGGTGGGTGTGAAAGGAGCTGCGCGGGGTGCGCGCGGTCTGGGGTAGTCAATAAGGCGAGGACTCAGGCGCGCACCAACAAAAGCGGAGCGGGCTATAATGAGTTTGTTCCCACCCGCCGTCAGCCTCAAAATAGGCGCTATAGAACAGTCTCACTATAGTTGAATTTTCAATGAAGAAAGCGTTTTTACAAAAAAAAATTCAATTTTTGCTAAAGCAGATGAATTTATGAATATGCTGTTAAAAAAGATTTTACTTGGCTTGTTCGCGATCCAAATATGAAGTTTTAAACAAAAAATACGTTTCTACAAAAAAAGGTGAATTTTCAATCCAAAACAAAGAATTTTTAAATAAAAAGGATGTCCTTTAATAAAATTGTTGAATTCCCCACCCATATTATTTTTCTCAAAAAAAAATTGCAGTTGACTTTTTAAGATCAAAATATAAATTTTTAACAAAAAAATAATTTTCTACTGACAAAATTAAATTTTTATTCAAAAATTCATATTTTTCAACCAATTAGAATGAATTATTAACAATGTGGTGTAAATTTCTACTAAATAAGTGAATTTTCATCTAAGAAAGATAAAATTTGTACTAAAACAGAGTACTTTGTTAATGAATCAACAAAAAGTAAATTTTTTCGAAAAAGTTAATTTTTTAACAAGGAGCAGAATTTTCAACCAAAAAGTATGAATTAAAAAAAAAATTGTTGAATTTTTTTTTGAAAAAGATCTAAGTTCTGCCCCAGCAGGAAAATGTTAAAATAAAAGAGACAAACTTTTAAAAACAAATTGACTTTTTGACCAAGCAGTTATATTTTTATTCAAGAAACATGAAATTTCTTTCAAAGCAGATGGTTTAAAAAAGAAACCTTACAAACAATAGTTAAATATTTTTCAAAGAAGATTTTATTTAAATTTCCAACACGAAAATAAAAATTGTAAACATTACGTTAATGTTCGTCTGATTAGTGGAATTTTTCATTGATAACAAAAATTAAAAACAAAAAATATTTTAACGTTCATAAAAAAATATTTTAATTGACTTCTCAACACAGAAGTACGAAGTTTAAACTAGAAGAAAATTTTCTAGTAAATAGTTGAATTTACAGCAAAGCAGTTTTTCTTTTATTTTTATACAAGAAACGATGCAATATTTCTACTAAAAAAGATTAACTTGTGAATCAACAAGACAAATGTTCAGAAAAGTTTTTATCCAGAAAAAGATTTCAGTTGATTTCCCAGGAAAAAAGATTTTAATTTTAAACCAAATATTAACGTTCTACGATAATAGCTTAATTTTCAACCCAAAAAAACGAAGTTTCAATAGAAATATTAAAATCTTAACTAAAAAATATTGATTTCGAAACCAGCAGTTGCATTTTGAATTAAAAAAAAGAGATCTGTACAAAAATAGACGAAGAAACGTAGCTTTCAGTAATTCTAAAATCAAGAGTCATGTACAAATTGAAATCTTGATCGAGATAAAGCTGTGCCACTAAAATAGGCTTCAGCTCAAGGCTTTTCAGTTGTTTATTTTTCAAATAATTGAGTACATAGTTAATACGATACGTACATAGTTAATATCTCACAATCTTCTAGATTAATTTTGTAAAATTTTTAGAATAGATTTAACTGCCATGAAAAAATTATTAATAGTTCTCTCATTACTCTTGAAAAAATTTAAATTCTCTTGAAACTATTGCAAATTCTGAATTCTGTTAAATTTTTTAAAAATCTTCTCGAGATTGAAATTATTTTGGAATATCCTAAATATTTTTACAATATTAATAATCTTTGAAATTATAATTCAAAGAATGTTTCTTTGATTGAAATGATTCTTTCTTTACTTATTATTAAAAAATGAATTTTCAACCAACTGGTCAAATTAGCAGAAAAAAATATTAAACTTCAACCACAAAATTGCATTTTTGAGCAAATAGTTAAAAATTGAAGAACAGCAAAAGAATTTGGTAGAAAGCAGTTAAATTTCTAATGCAAACTAAAGAATTCTTTATCATTAAAGACAAATGATCAACAAAACAATGTAAATATTGACCAAAAAAATGACTGTACAATTTTAAGGTATTTTGTACCATAGGAGAAGAATTTTAAACAGTGAGAAATTTTTCATTCAAAAGAGAAAAACATGTCCACCATATTATTGAAATTTTAAGCCAAAAAATTCAAATTCGCTAAAATAAATATAAATAAATATACCGTTTGCTAATTTCGATTAATTTTTCAAACAAAAATATAATTTTTTTTTTTAATTAATTTTTTTTTCTGAAAAAAGATATTCTCCTTTCGCTCCGCTTTTAATTCCGTAAATTCCGGGAATTTAATGAATTCTTAGAATCTCGTGAACTCCTTGTATTTCGTACATACCGCGTATTCCTTAAATTCCATGAATTCCGCTAATTCCACGAAATCCGTTAATTCCGGGCGTTGTAGGAATTCCGTGAATTTGTTAAATTTCGAAAATTCTTTAAATTTCACGAATTTCATAAATAGGCGCGTAATGTACTATATATTAACAAAAGTTTTGGATCTGTCGGATTTTTTTTTCTATGAACAGGTGTTCTGAGAAATGATATATAAATATATATTTAATTTTAGCTTCAAAAGGTGTCGGATATTCAGCCGCAAGTATGACACAAAAGAGTTACTGGCTACTGGACTTGTATTATAAAATTTTAATACATGTGAGGCACCATTCCAATGTCAGCATTTGGAAACTATGTGGAAAAATGTTCTGGCAGTCTGGTTACAGGTCTGGCCCAGGTCTGCATTTATATAGACTGTCTAGTCTGGAATATCTGATCTGGCTCAGGTCTAATGCCAGTCTGGCTATGGTTTGACCTTATCCCGACCGTCTAGTATTGAAGGTCTGTTCGGGCCCCGGTTTGGCGCTGGCCAGCTAGCCAAGAAAAAGTCTCATGTTCCGTCAGCAAATTTTTTTTGATGTACTTTAGAAAGTCAGGGGGTGTCTAAAATGATAGAAAATAAGAAATTCTAACTATCAAAACAAGATTTTTTTCTGATCACCTTGGCAGTCTAGTCTGGTCCAGGTCTGGTTCTGGTCAGCCAGCCAAAAAACAAAGAATGTCCTTATTTCGATATAATAAATTTTTTTACATTTCAAAAAAGTTACAGTGGCTATAATGCAAATTTTTTAACTAAAAAAGTTTATGGTGAGAAAATATTGTTTTCAAAGTCTTCAAAAAAAAT
The DNA here is from genome assembly GCF_010883055.1 of Belonocnema kinseyi. Classification (NCBI taxonomy): domain Eukaryota; kingdom Metazoa; phylum Arthropoda; class Insecta; order Hymenoptera; family Cynipidae; genus Belonocnema; species Belonocnema kinseyi. The sequence continues at coordinate 126,665,806 of NC_046661.1, forward strand.
AAAGTCGTTTTCAAGCAATTGGAATTCATTACTTGGCCCTCGGCGTGCAGACATATTGCTAGTTAACGTCACAGCTTGAAGTATTCTGATAACACTTGGTTCTAGCCCTGGCGCTGACCAGATGGTCTGGTTTGGGCCTGGCCACAAGTTTTAACGTTTTTCTGGCTCACCCCAGGCCAGACCGTCTGGTCAGCTGCTAGACAAGGGCTGGTCAGCCGCTAGACATAGGCTGGTCAGCCGCTAGTTATGAGCTGGTCAGCCGCTAGTTATAGGCTGGTCAGGCGCGAATTATTGGCTCGTCAGCCACTAATTAATGGCCGATTAATTAAATTTTTCTCGTTGAGAATCATATCGTCCATGTTTAGAGTACACGCTTTGAGGATACGCTCAAAATACAAAACATGATTTCCTAGAAAAATATATAATATACATGTTTGACATAATCAGTAAAAATTCAAATTTTGCGTCAAAAATATACTACCATCAATAAAATTAAGAAATTCAATTATAGTTATTAATACTCTTTCTTTTATAATAGATGAAAAGTAATTTTGTACTTACGATGTAATATAATAATATATTATTCGGAAAATAATAAGAAATTTTGATAGTTTATGACACTTGATCGACAAAAACTAGAACTGCTTCCGAGAGGTCGGAGCCAAGCACTGTCAGAGTACTTCAAGTTGTGATGTCAATTGGCAAGGTGTCTGCAGGCCGAAAGCTAAGCAATATATTACAATTACTTGGGAAAACTTGATTGTTTTAATGACTTGGATACAAAAATTTCACTATAAACTTTTTAGTTTAAAAAAATTTAATTATAGTCTCTGCCACTTTTTGCAATGTAAGAAAAAAATTACTGTATCGAACTTAGATCTTTCCTTAGATTGCTGATCAGCGCCAGGCCTGGACCAGACCATACTCTCAAGATAATAAGAAGGAAAGTCGTGTTTTCACAGCGATTTCATATTTTTCATAATTTCAGACACCCTTTAACTTTTTTAATATACGTAAAAAATAATTGGTGATGAAACTTAAGATTTTTTTTCTATTTGCTCGCTGATCAGCTTCAGAACTGGATCAACCCAGACTTTCAAGGTGATAAAAAAAGGCTTGTTTTTATACATTTAATTTATAATTTTCCATCATTTTAGACACCGTGTAATATTTGTGAAGTATTTGAAAAAAATTTGCTGATGAAACTTATGATTCTTTTCGCTCTTGGCTAGCTGACCAGTGCCAAGCCTAGACCAGAACAGACCTGCCAGATTCGACGGTCTAGATAAATTTAAACCTGAGCCAGACTGGCGTTAGACCTAAGCCACATCAGTTTTTCCAGACTAGACAGTCTAGATAAATCCAGACCTGGGCTAGACCTGTAACCAGACTGCCGGACGTTTTTCCACACGGGTAGTAAAATTATTGTCTTATTTTTTACTAATACGGAATGTTTTCTGTCAGCTTTTATATGGAAGAGAAGGAGGATGCACGGAAATGTCAACTTCGATTCGCGACTAACTTAAGAGTAAGAAAATGTGGAGAAATTAAACGAGCTCAAAATGAAGTTTAACAGATAGTGCAAGATTTTTTGGATAATTCTTCAACTCAAAATGAAGAAGGTACATAGAACAGAATGACAAATAAGGTCGCGTTACGTTAATATCGATCATTATTTAATTATATTAATTGTAAATTTTTTTACGGTCCCCATATTGATAACCACTGAAAACTTACTTGCTCGGAATGATTCCCCGGTCATCAACTCGACCAGGGAAAAGCTTCGTGGCTAAATCACTTTTAAGTGGTTTTCGCATGCTTTATTCTCTAAATTTTAAAATATTATTTTCTTTTTTTTCTTTTGTATTGCACTCTTTCCTTTGATATATTTTCGTTTTTATGTACCGTCGACTACGTCATATTTTTCCTATTTACCATAATTATATACAGTGGTGCGCAAAAGTTTTGGGCCAAACACATTTTTCACTATATCTGGTGAATGAAAGCAGTTGAGAAAAATTGAATATATACAAAATTTCAGTATTTTATTTAACTACAAAACTACAACATTTACATATTTTCAATTAAGCTTGTTGACAATTCCATTCATATTGTTTGTAACGACAGTGCTCAAAAATAATGGGCCACACTTATCCCATAGGTTCATAAAATAGTTAACGTTCATAACATCAACCAGAAAGTTATTATTCCGTTGCTTATTGACTAATACTTTGTAGCAATACCCTCAGCAGCAATTACAGCAGCACATCGTCGAGGCATTGAATCAACTAAGCGTTTAACGTAGTCTTTCGGTATTTTTTCCGATTCTTCCTGAAGATTTCGTCATAAGTCATCCTTGTTCAAATGTTTCTTCTTTCCATCATGTCTTCCGAGAGTGTCCCACAAATTTTCAATCTGATTTAGGTCAGGAGATTGAGCTGGATGATCCAGAAGCTTCACTTTTAGCCTTTTCCAAAATTCCTGAACCAACTTCGACTTTTGTTTCAGATCGTTATCTTGCTGGAAAATCCAATTTCTTGGCGTTTTTCTTCTAGAATATGGTAACATTTTTTCTGCCATAATATCTCGATACATAACTTTGTCCATGATGTGTTCAATCTTTTGCAGTGGACCTGCTCCTTGCGAAGACATAGCGCTCCAAACCATGACTGATCCACCTTCGTGTTTGACTGTTGGAATTTGATACCGAGAATCGTATCTGGTATTTTTCGGGCGTCGAACATACTTCTTACCATGACTTTCGAATAGATTCAACTTCGATTCGTAAAAAAAAAGTACTTTAGCCCACTGCTCCGGAGTCCAGTGTTGGTATTTCTTCGCAAAATCCAATCGGGCCTTCTGATTCTTCTTGCTGATCAAGGGTTTCTTAACAGCAACGCGTCGGAATAGTCCCATATCGTTCAAACGACGAGCCACAGAGCTCCTACTGACGTTGGTAAGGTTTTCATCGCGGAGTTCATTGGCACTTTTAGATTCTGTCTACCAGATCGTGGAAGGTCCAGTAGACTCTGGGTAGTACTGAATTTTTAAATCAATCTATTTACAGTACTCTTACCAATTTTCAATGAGGCACAATTTCACGAGAAGTCTTCCCTTGTTCAGGAAAATTTAAACAACTTCCCGAATCTCATGGGTCGTATGTCTCGGCATTTTGACTTCAGAATGACTTGATCTGATAGGTTAAACAATTGACAAACTCGAGGAATCGAAGTTGTTGCCATAGCAACGCTTCTAGAGATGTCTGAGCATAGTGGCCCAATACTTTTGCACACGTCTATATGGAAAACAATCGAAAAAAATGGATTTTTTTTAAAAACTTGTTACCTACCTTAATGTTTGGTACAAATAGTATACATAATTCCGCATCAATGGATTCTTACTCGACTTCGCCTTTGAAGTAATAGATCAGAAAAACAATGTGGCCCAAAACTTTTGCGCACCACTGTATGTTTCTTTTGAATATCCGTCTACATTTGATTCCATCGTATTATTTTATTTTTATATTTGTCATTATTTTATACACGTGTTCATATAATTTTTCTGTATATTTTTGCCTTTAATTTGAACTTTCGTACCACGAGCCATATTTTCGCTGATCTAACATTGAGCTGCGTGCCTCCATCAGCGACGAGAGTGGCCCAGAGGACCGCGCCAATCGCCGACCGGCCGGCCTCTCGGCCGACGAACATAAAAGCGGGTCCATGCAAGCGAAGGCACGCACTTTTTGGTTTTTTCCCGTATATGCGCCTTTTCCCCACATATAACAAACGTCACTCTTAAACGAAGTCATGTCAAATTTCTCACAGATTGTGTAACAATGCCCAAACGGGTAACGCACAACAACTTCTTCCAGTCCGATCATTCTTCGGGGAGATCATTATTTCACTAGAGGGGGCGATGGTTAGTGCCCCCTCACCCCCCCCTTTTTTTCGAAGACACGCACTTCTAATTGGAGCTTCCAGCCCGGTAACCTCTGTTCCCTGGTCGCTTTCGGTACTTGTACCATTTTTTGAGAATAAAGTGCTTTCGAATCCAAACAGAATTCTCCAAACAGAGTTCTCGCAAAATCCTTATCCACCGAATCCTTTCTCCTTTGATTCTTTTTCACTCTCTTGTGTACGGTAAGTTCTTTGCAGCCTCGACGAGAACTCTTTGCTTCTTTCAGGGACGGTAAGCTCTCTGCAGCTCCGCCTGCCATCTTTACCATCTTTCAGAGCTCGGTAAGCTTTCGCCACTCCGCCTCGACCGCTTTACTATCTCTCTAATTTTTCTGGGTCAGTAAGCCTTCTCCCAGCTATGGTTGCTTTTTGCTAAAACTTCCTCCGAGGACCGGTAAACCTTTCTCGCGGCTCTGATTGTCCTTGCTTGTCTTTCTCTTTCTCTCTCTCTGATCCTCCTCCAGACGTATGCCTGGAAAATCAAAATCCTCCTCCCGTCCCGGCAAGCCCACACGAGTCCGCCGTCGCTTGGCCGCCCTACATGAAGCCCTCCAGGCTGGTCTCCCAGAGGACTATCGTCCTTTTACCTCCTCTTTCTCCTCCTCCACACCCAAAGCGGTAGTCCTCACCATCACTCCTCTCCCGAGAACCAACCGCGTTTTCCTAGTCCGGCCCTCGATCTCTTCTTCCGTTGACTCGGGCCGTCTGACAGGCGTTACGAGGCATCAGACATTCCTCAGCCAAGAACCGCCTCTCTCCGCGAGCGAGTCCGCTCGGAGGAAAGTGATGACGACATCATCATTCTCGACGAGGATGAGCTTCTACGCTCGCTAATAACTCCTCCAGCAAAACGTCCTTACGGAGAGACTTGACGTGCCCCACACTTGTAGGTCCAATCATCTCGAAAATGACGACCAACAATCGGAGCCTGCCTGTTAGAGTACCGCTTTCAGCTCCAGCCATTAGCCGTGGCCAATAGCCTCTGCCCAGGAGGGTTCAACGGCTCGCCACCCAACGGCAGAGAAGTTGTAGTGAAGTAGCCTCTGCCCAGGAGGGTATGACTTGCTCGCCACGCCTGAGAAGATCTCCAGTAACAGCCGAATCACGCACTCCAGGATCGACACGATCACTTATCTATACCCTACACTTCAACTTTAGATCAAGTCGGGTCAAATCTACACACCCGGCTTGTATCAATTAATAATGATCAATTAAAAATAGATTCGGAGCAAGTCTGATAACTGCTTCTTGTTGCCTTTTCCCATTATAATTAGGAAAAAGTGTTAGCAGTTGAAGATTTTTTGAATCGAAATAGATCATTGTTTAAGAATCAGTGAAACTTTTACTTAGATTTTAATTAATTTTCTAAATTGACATTAATATTTTTATATTGAGACAAACATAAATATATTTTTAGGATCAGCTTAGTAGAATGTGCGGGTTTCATTTGCTCATTTCGGATGTATAATACTTATATGACGTGAAATCTGTAATCGTTGACACACTATCTAATAGAATTGATCCTATTTTGAACGTATTATTTAAATGAAAATCACGAGAACACTTCATTATTCTAAAAATCTACACCCCCTTCCCCACATTATGGCCTTACGCACCGAGTGACTCAAGCCTATTCCGAAAGAAGAATGGCCTAATAGGATAATAAAAAATAAATAAGGAAAA
>NC_046661.1:126671547-126681692 GCF_010883055.1 Belonocnema kinseyi
CAAACGAACCAAAAATAATGAAAGTATTGACCGAATCCTTAATTACTCTAAAATATGTGAAATGTTAAAGTATTTTAACTTAGGAATATTGATTCCAGAAGAACAAGATAATGAAGATGGTGGGTTTGATGTCGCTAATGATCCCCAAATTGCCGATATGAATTTTATCGCAAGTTTGTTATCGACTGCAAATGTGAGCAGGCAAAACGACATCTCTGCTTGTAATACTAGTAGTTATAAAGTTGAAGAGAATAGCTTCGCGAGTTCACTTGCTACGGATACTTCGGGTGTTGCGAACGCTTCTAATGAAGACGAATGGTATACTTCATCATCTTACAATGTAGACGGCAGTAGCGGTAGCGAGGCATCAAGCACGGTGAATTCAGTTTGGAGCAAAGAAGATAGTGATAGTCAGATTCCTGATGCCATAATAATAATAGAAATTGAACAACTGCGTGAGTGGGCAATTAAATCTAGGGTTAATCAGATTAACCTTGACAAGCTTTTGAAAATCTTGAGACGTAGATTGTTCCCGTACCTGCTGAATCCTCAAAAACGTTTCTGAAAACGTCAAGTGTAAAATACACACTACTTGAGATGAAAGACTCACATGGATATGTCGGAGAGTTCGTTTATTTTGTAGTAAAAAAAAATTCAGAAAGATTTGTGGATGCTGAAACTTTACATAAGCGATCTTATTTAATTATTAATTAATGTTGATGGCAAGCCTGTGACACAATCGCACAAAAACGAAACCTGTGATTGCCGACATATATTTGGAATAGTTCATTGAAGAACTAAACGAATTATTGTCAAATGGAATTGAAATTTCAGGAAAGAATTTTAATGTGAGTCTCAAATGCTTTGTATGTGATTCACCCGTGAGAGTATTTTTGAAATATACAGTGAGCCACGTTGAAGAAATTAGTTGAATGGTGGTTGACTGGCGATTTGACTATACTTCTGGGACACAGAATGAAGCAGGAGCTTTCAAAAAGAATGGAGGATTTAAAACAGCATGTGCCTACTGAATTTCAGCGAAAAACATGTTCGGCTTTGAATTGGGCGAAGTGAAAAGCTACTGATTTCCGATTCTTCTTATTGTATTGCGGACCAGTCGTATTAAAAAATGTACTTCCAAAATGCTTATACAAACACTTCTTGCTGAGTCACGTCGCTTCAGAATTTTGTATTGCGAAAGATTCTGTCATCAATTTCGCAACATCGCTAAACGATATCTACGAATTTTCTATGACACTCTTCCTGGTTTATATGGGAGAAACTCGCAGGTTTTAAATTTTCATCACCTGATTCACGTGGCTGATGATGTTCGAAAACTGGGCTGTCCTTTAAGCAAACTTACAGCTTTTCCGTTTGAAAGCTTATTGGGTGGAATAAAAATAAAAATACGCACTGCAGTTCGGCCGTTAGCCCAGTTGTGTAGAAGTTTATTAGAGGAATAAATGATAAAGACAAGAAAAGCTAAAATTCTACTTACAACAGAAATTCTACATTCTAATGGCGAAGAACACTCACAAGTAAAACACAAGCAGATCATCATCTCCACTAAAACGCCCGATAATATTGTCATTTTAAAAAATGGAAAAATTCTAAAAGTGGAAAGGATGATTCGGCCGGTCCGATCAATAACTATAGACGGAAAAATTTGTAAAACACAAAACTCAATTTTAACTTACCTATTTCCTTCTATCGAAATTGATATGTGGAAACTTTGTCGAGAACCTTCAATTAATATGGAAACGGTATCCATCTATTCTATCGCTATAAAAATGGTTTCTATGCCCATGTCTGTAAAAATAATCGAGCGGAAACGGTTTTACTATGTGCTCTTCTTCATGCGTGACGTAATATTTTTAGATTCAGTAAAAGAATTTTTGCAGCGATTTATTTTATGTAAAAACCAGTCTAGAGAAAGATGCGAAAAATAAATATACTTAACTTTTTGAATAAAGAGCTGCTCAAACATATATTTATGGTGAAAAAATCGAAAAATGGCTTTTCTGAAAAAAAGGAAATAAGCCATACTTTTAATTATAATTGTTCTAATTTAACAGATCCTTGAATATTCAATAAAAAACTTAAAACAATCTAATAAATAATACTTTGCAGGATTAAAAAATTCTATTTCGTCCAAAAAGATAGCCAAGGCTTATTAACAATTGTCGTCTTTCATTTATAACCAACAATTCCGTCAAAACTTTTAAATAACATTTTTTTTAAAGTTTATTTTTAAAATTCAAGTTTATAAATTACTTTTTCTATATTCTAAATCACTTTACTTCTCAGATAAAAAAATTAATTAGCAGCAAAAAATAGTAAAAAAGTTGAATTTTGAAACCAAGAAGTGACTTATTACATGCAAATTTTTACCAAATTAGTTCATCTTTCAACCAAGTCGTTGAATTTTCGACTAAAAAATATTCAATTTTTAACCAATCAGTACAAGCTCTAACCAAAAAGATGAATTTTTCCGCAAGAATATTACCTTTTTACAAGGAAACACAATTTTTTATAAAATACATCAGTTTTCAAAAAAACTGGTGAATTTTAAAATCGAGAGGATGAGTAATCTACAAAACGGTTCAATTTGAAACCGGAGATGCATCTCTAAATAAACTAGATTAATTCAGAATTTAGGAGTTGCATTTTGAACCTAAAATGATGAATTTTAAAACAAGAATATTAATTATCTTTTAAAAACAGAACTCCGTCGACTTGCGGGTTCGATTCCCGCCTCGCACTCTGGAAGAGCCTCCGCGGCCCATGCGGTGAACACTAGCCTAGCAAGGGAGTTATTCATCTCCGGAGAGTTGTGGGACCGATGCCTCTAGGGGAAAAGGTTTTCTCTAAGTACTTAAAGCTGTTGCTCTTGGTGGTTAAGAACCCACCTTAAACTGTAGGTCCCCCTTTCACCACCAAGTAAGTGTGTGGGGGGTGTGTAAAGGAATAAAGGAAAAGGTGCAAAAAAATGTAAAACTTTAGGGGACACATTAGAAGCTTCCATTCCAGTAACTGAAAATAGAATACTTACCTGATTTGTTAATAAATTAATTTTTAACAAAGAAAATTTTAAACAAAATAGTTACATTTTATTAAGAATTGAGAAAAAACAGTTCTTTAAAAAGACCACTATATTCGAACTTCTCAATTCAAATAAAATTAAATTTTATATTGCAAAATAATTTTTTTCGAATAAGGATCGAGTGACACTTCTTCCACAAAAAAGAATGGACCTGGAAAAAATAAATCACGTCGAAGTGATCCTCAATCGAAGTCAAAGAACACCGATAGACTCTTATTTCCCAATGCGAATAGTGGAAGTAAAAAAAAGAATTTATCATTTCATTTAATTTTTATATTTTGTGCCAATATTGTTAATATCGTCGCAATAACTTATAATTTAATGGGATGGTTATTTGTAGATTCGGAATTGTACCAAACTATCACAAGTGATGAAGCCACTAATTATTCTTCACATTCCGAGATTAACTCTTCAAAAAGTGAAACGCGATTTAATTTTTCAGAAAATAAGAGAATCCGAAAAAGAAAATCTCTATCGTCAGACAGGGACAAAAGTAAATATGTTTAGTTTATTCTTAAAACGTAATGAATATTTTATATTAAACTCTTGTTCTCTTATTTTTAGCTTCTAATGATTCTTAAACGACTGATTCTGAAGCTACTAGTTCTTCGATAAAAAAAACCCTTAGCAAACTGCTGAATTTCCCACATGCGAAAAAATTTGATGGTTGATGAGTTGATAGTAAAGCATTTTGTTTATTTAAATTATGTAGCATACAATAAATATTAAAATAATCTTCAAATTTACTTATGTTTTATGCTACATCCTCGCCTGACTTGGACGAAATTTTGCATAAGAGAAAAAGTAAGGAAAATTATTCTAAATCGGGGAAAAAAAGCTTTTCTGATATTGACAGGCACGTTTTCAATCCCTAGGTGTCTAAAGAGGAAAGAGTTAAATGAAACTTATGGGTATTTTTACAAAATGGGGTTAGTGTTAATATTACTAGGCATTAAATTTATTGATTGCAGAATATTTTTAAAGCGAGCTTTTTATTTTTACTAATTATTAATTAGCCAATTTTTAAAATCATTTAAAAAATCTAAAAAAGTAGATCTATTATTGATTTATGGAAATATTGACGGAAGCTTCTAAGTGAACATTAAAAATAATAATTCAGGTAAAAGTTAATTATTTAACAGTTTTTATTACGAGTTTAAAATCTTGCTCTCTTTTCAGGAAAAGGTTGAAATTCTTATTTAATTCTAATGCTCCAGGTCTCATTTTATTTTTTAAAGGATTCTCTATAACTCTATGTGGGTGATGTTAATTAAAAATTAAACTGTCGTTGTTCATAGCGATAATAATTGTATGATTTCTAAATTAATGCTTTTTAATAAAATCCACCCGAATAGAAATCTAGAGAATCCTCCGAGGAATAAAATAAGGCCCTAATCATTAGGATTAGATAAGAATTGTAATTTTTCCCTAAATAAACAAGAAAAAACTAAACCTGTAAATGACTATAATCAAATAAACAATTTGAACTCGAATTATTTTTTTCTGAAGTATGCTTAAAAGCTTTCGTCAATATCTAAAGAAATAAATAATAAATCTATTTTTGCCGATTTTATAAATCCCTTCAGAGATAGGCAACTTTTGAGATTAATTTTACGTAGTGTACATCGCTAAGCTCTTGTTCAAGGAGATAATAAGATCCAAGTAGGATCTATTCACACGATTGGCTTTGATAACAAAAAAATTAAAATCATTTAAAACGAATTAATAAGTCGGATTGTAAGGCTACACCCCATTAAAATTCATCTAGTAAATCGGTTTTAATTATATGTTATAATCGGAGCCCAATTGGATCAATTATTATTATTCGTCTGAAATAATTTTCTTCTAGAAGGGACACTATCCAGCTGCTGACCGTCCTCCCACTAGTGCATAATCAGCCTTTAACTAGTGGCTGACGAGCCAATAACTAGCGACTGAACAGCCCGTGCCTAGCGGCTGACCAGCCCCTGTATAGCTGCTGAACAGCCCCTGTCTAGCGGCTGACCAGCCCCTGTCTAGCTTCTGGACAGCCCCTGCCTAGCAGTCTGGCCTGGGCCTGGCCAAAAGTGTAACGTTTTTTCTAGCTAAGTCCAGGCCAGACTATTTGGTCAGCACCAGGATTGGAAACCTGGCGATCTGATCTGGACCAGGCCAGCGCCAGAAAATTTTCAGAAATAAGCTTCCAATACATGTAGTGGAAGTTTCAAACAAATATTTTTAACAGTGTACCTATAATAATCCCACAAAAGAAACATTGAAGTTTCCACATTGACATAACTGAATATTATAAATTTATAATGAATAATGAATAATGAATATGAATCAATATTCATTAACTTTTATCAAAGTGAACGAAGAATATTGTGATCTTTTAAAAAATGGTAACGTATTAAACATTTGTTTTAATTTTTTGATGACAACTCTACTTAATTATTTTATTAATATCATTTAAAAATTCAGGTTGCGCTGCATTTTTTAATTTTTCTTATAGTGTAAAACTTGTGGTCAATTATTTTTAAACTGAACATAAAAGATTACAATCTTTAAACACAATTGAAATAAATTTAACTGTGTTCAAATTTTATGATAACAACTTGAAAACATTATTTTGTTAAAATTATTGATAATTGATGTTACCATTAATTTGCATTTAAAAAAGTTTAGTTGCATATTTCGTTCTTTGTCTCTCGATTGAATTAAATTTTTTTTATAGTTCAACGCTTAATTTTTAATTATTTGCAAAGTGAACAGAAAATATTGAAATTTTTAAAAACAGTTGTGACGCATTAAATTTTGTTTCCATTTGGTCACAACAACTTATACAAATCATTTGATTATTATTAATGAAAATGCATATGACCAATAATATTCGTTTAAAAATCGTTTAATTGCATATTTTTACTAATTATCTCATTGAAATTTTTCTTACAATGCAACAATTTTTTGTCAATTATTTACAAAGTGAATAAAAGATATTGCTATCTTTAGAAAAAATTGTAATCAATTAAATTTTTTTATTTTTTGACTACTTTAATACATTTTTTTAATAATATTGATTGAAAATTCATGTTACCAATAATTTGTATTAGTACAAACTGATATCATTGTTACTCTATGCATCTCGCTGAAATTAATGATTTTTCTTACAGTGCAATATTCTTTTGTCAATTATTTTTAAAGTGAAGAAAAAAGATTGCGATCTTAAAAAGCAATTGTCATGAATTGAAACAATTTTTAAATGTCTTGTTAACATTTCTAATACATTATTTTATTGATATTGATAAAAATCCGTGTTACCAATAATTTGCGTTAAAAAAAAGTTTAGTTTGCATATTTTATTTATTATCTCTCGTTTACATAAAATGTTTGCTGTTTAACGCTTATTAGTTAATTATTTCCAATGTTGAATATTTCATTGAAAATTAACTTTTTTGTTAAAAATTCATATTTTTGGGTACGAAAAATATATTATCTTGGTAGAAAATTTAACAATTTGTTTAAATAGCCAAAAAATATTAAATTTCTAGAAAAAATGAATTTTTAAACAAGTAAAGTTTATCACCTTTGGTAGAAATTTGAGCTTTTTTATTGCAAGTCGAGCTGTTTGTTTGACAATTCATCTATTTTTTTATTAATTCAACTATTTTTAATTTTTAATTAAAACACTATTTGAATATTTAAGGAAAAAAGATGATTTTAAAAAAGAAGTTGAATTTGCCCCCAAAAAGGATGTATCTTCAAGAAAATTGTTAAATTTCCAACCAAATAATAAAATTTGTAACTGAGAAGATAATCTTAACGGAATGAATGGAATCTGCTGGATTCATGGAATTTTTTTCATTTGCAGAATTCATGGGATAAACGAAATTTATTGAATTCACGGAATTTAATTAATGAAAGGAATTCGTGAAATTGAAATAATTTAAGGAATTTATGTAATTTGAAAAATTGATGGAATGTAGGGATTTAACAGGGTTCGAGGAATTCACTAAATTTTCGAAAGTCACTGGATTTGTGGTATTTACGTAATTCATAGAATGTATGTAATTCACGGAATTCACGGAATTCATGGAATCCGCTGGATTCATAAAATTCAAGGAATACATGAAATTTATGGAAGTCACGACATCAAAAGAATTGGCGACATTCAAAGATTTCATGGAACCCAAATAGTTCACAAAATTTAAATTATTCAAGGAATTCATGGAGATTACGGAATTAACGAAATTCGCGAAAGTCCATGAATTCTATCCTTTTAATGAATTTGGTGATTTTATCCAATTTTATAAATTCATTAAATTATAATAATTCCTTGAATTTCATGAATTCCCGGAATTGTCTGAATTCCATGAATTTTACGAATTCCTTGAATTTGATTAATTCGTTGAATGACGTGCATTGCTTGAATTTCGGGAATTCCTCGAATTCCCTGACTTCCATGAATCTTGAGAATTCCAATGATCTCAAGAATTTCAAGAATTCCGTGAATTCTATTAATTCTATAAATGCAGTGAATTCCATGAACCATGTGAATTCCATGGATTCTGTAAATTCCGTCAATTCGATAAATTGCATGAATTCCGTGAATTCCCTGAATTTCGTTAAGTCAATGAATTCGGTGAATTCCTTGAATTTCGCACATTCCTTGAATTACGTGACTTCTTTAGATTTTTGAAATTCCTCGTTTCCTTGAATTCCGTTAATTCAATTAATTGCTTGAGTTCCGTGAATTCCACGAAGTTCACGAATTTCGCGTATTGGTTGCATTCCGCAAAGTCCATGAATTCTGCGAATTTCTTTAATTCTGCGAATTTCTTTAATTCTGCAAATTTCTTTAATTCTGCGAATTTCTTTAATTCTGCGAATTTCTTTAATTCTGCGAATTTCTTTAATTCTGCGAATTTCTTTAATTCTGCGAATTCCGTAAATTCTTTGAATTCCTTTCATTCCATGAATTCCGTAAGTGCCTCCAATTCTTTGAATTTCACGAATGACGTATTAATTAAAACTAATTAAATTAAATTATTTATCATTAATTATATTATTAATTTTACCATCATAAATTTGCCAATTTTTTAAGCAAAAATCGTTGTTTTGACTTCCAAGTGTTACCAAAATGTAGAAAATCATATAAAAGAAAAAACTTGAAATCGTTAACTTCAGGAACTTATAAACTGAAAAAAAAACATTTGGATTTTTTTATTTCAGATGATCCAGTGATGAATTACAGCCGTCACATAGTGAGGAAAATGACTTTTTTGGTTCAAAATAACGTGCAGGCCACAAATATTGACCGATTTAAAGAACAAAAATTTTAAAAACAAAGCTGATAAGATTACTATGAGAGTATTCGGCTCTGATTTATGAGTTAGTTTTTTAATTTTGTTATAAATAAATAAATATGACGAAAAAATGGTCAATAATACGAAAATTGTTGAAATTGACGTTTTTGCGTAGAATAACATCAGTTAAAGATGTCTCAATATTAAAAAATAAACGAAACCATTTGTTGTAAACAAATTATTTGTTGAAAAAATGTTTTATACGATTTTTCATAAATATACGTTTCTTTAAGTTATATTGCTAGAAATTTGAATGAAAACAATACCCTATTTGAAATAATTTCTCTTGAGATTAGAATTGTTCATATTATAAACAAATTTATTTTTAAAATCCATTAATCAGGCATTTGTTGACAGAAAAATTCTTTTTTTTCTGTGTCAACTTTTTCAATCAGGAACTTCATGATAACTTCAACTAAATTCATCATTTTCTTAACAATATTCTAATTTAAAAAAAAATTAATTAATGCAGCAACATTCATGATGAGTTGTTAAATTTAATGCTTTTCTATGACAAATTTAACAAACAAATCCGTTAATCGGGCATCAAATTTGTCCACTAATTTTAAAGTTTGCGGCAATTATCAATAAGTTCCCAATTAAAAAGACTGATATTGAAAAAAAAAAATTTCCATCGACAGTTGCCCGAATAATGCATTTGTTCTTTAAATTTTTATTTTAACAAATATTAAATTTATGAACCAATCATGATTTTTTTTGAAATCATCATTAAGATTTTATTTAAAAATACTGATATCGAAAATAATAATTTATTTATCGACAGATGCCCCAATAATGCATTTGTTTATTAAATTTGCTTAAAATATATTATATTTAATAGCCAATTATGAATTTTGGTCAAATCATCATTAAGTTCCTAATTAAAAATACTTTCATTGAATGAAAAAGAATTTTTCCGTTCACAAATGCCCGAATAATGATTTTGGTTTGTTAAATTTGTTTTAAAAAAATCATCGAATTTATCAACTCATCATGGATGCTGCTGAGTTTATTATGAAGATCCCAATTAAAAGTTACATCGACAAAAAAAAATCGTCGACAGATGTCCCAATGATGCATTTGTTCATTAAATTTGTTTTAAAAAATCATAAGAATAATCAACAAATTATTAATTTTTCTAAAATTATCATAAAGTTCCCAATTACAAAAATTTACATTTACATCAAAAAATAATTTGTTTACACATTTTTTTGGGTTAATTGTATAATATTGGAATATCTTTAGCTAATGTTACTTAATACAATTTAGGCAATTTTAACCATTTCCGTGTTATTGACGAGTACCGGGAACGTCAAATAGACAAAATTGCGATTTTTTTCTCCACATTTGCTTATTTATAAAAAAATTGAAAACCCAATTTAAAAATAAGGCTTGACATATCTATTATCAATCTTATCAGCTTTTTTCCAATTCTTTTTTGTTAAAGCCGGTGAATATTTGTGGGCTGTACGTGATTCTAAACCAAAAAAGTATTTTCTTCCACTCTTTCACAGCAAAAAAAATTTTTTTAGGTGCCTGAAAACATTTGCTGCCAATCGCTTATTACTAAATATTTTTCTTTGAAAATTTCATAAAATATTTCGCAAATTATCTTTTATAATATTAAAATTAACTATATAAACTAGCGTTGTCTTTAGCAGGAAAAAAGATTCTTTAAAATAACCATTTTTTTGCCGAGT
>NC_046661.1:126681702-126715576 GCF_010883055.1 Belonocnema kinseyi
CCCCCCCATAACACGAGGTGAAAAATATAATTCTAAAACGAAAAAAAAAATTTTCAAAGAACTTTATTCAAAAAACTTAATTCTAACCTGAAAATAAATTATTTTTGATATTCTGCGAGTTTCACAAATTTACATGCGAGGCTTATCAACATTTTTTATTTTATTTATCAATACTTTCACTTAAAATGAAGCGAAGTGATTTAGTAAGACCTCAAGTATCAGATTGTCCCATAGTCCTCGCAAACTCTATTAGGTTCATGTAGTTTGGTGGCGGTTGTTGATGTAGTAAGTTTGGTGTAAAAATTGTTTTAAATTTTGCAGTATATATTTGACGAGTTGTTGGTATTGTTATGAAAAGCCTGTTCTCATAATTCCAAATTCGTAGTCGATTCAGGACATGAAAGGATTGGAAAGATTCCGCTTCAAGCCAATGATTATCGTTCAAATGCACAAAGGCTGTCTCTGGAGGAGTCTGACCAGGATCAGGAATTGTAGTTTTGCTGCTTTGTGCGTGGTTTGTTTTTCCAATGAAACAACGAGAATCTGAAGTTTGTATAAAAACGTTATACTCCTCAAAAGTAGAATAATTTTTCCAAGGGTTTAAAAAATTTCTTGGTGCCAACCAAAAGTTTGTAGGTAGTTTATTTGGCACATAGGGCGTCTCCTGGAGTTTTGCTGTGATAAAAGCGTCCTCGCCTATTTGAACAGTGATGGTGAACGGCTTTAAATATGCGGGAGGTCCATCTCCACCTAATTTTTTGAAAAAAAATTAATATTTATGGGAATCTGCATGTGGTATTACGTTGAACAAGGAAGAATGCGAGGGCTACCCACTGAGAAATCTGGAAATCTTAAAACTATAAATGTGTCAGTCTCAATCGAAGTCGCATAGAAAGTGCTAAGATTTCTTTAAAATTGCTGAAATTTACAAAACTTCTCGAAACCGGGACTCTCGAGGAGAAATCAGACTCGGCAAAACTCGGCAGAGTTCGGATGGAGTCAGCCGTTAGTTTGACTCGCCGAGGCAGCAGTGTCCCCAATCTTGAGAACTTTTTTAACTGCGCTTGCGTCGCGACGACAACCCGATTGGTCACTGTTAGCACGCTGATTTTAAATTATATAAATATTCGGACTTAATATTTATGCGAAATAATCATCGAGAAATGCCCAAATAGAATTTTCGAGAACCTAAAATAAGATTTTGGAGTAAAAGATACAAAAAATTCGATTTTAATAAAAAAGAGGTTATGAATTCTGAGTTTGTCCCAATAATTAATCTCGTCTCTGTCGAGTTTTGAAATTAAATTTTTGTTTATTTCCGACATAATATTAAATATTAAAATTATTATTTTCTGCTTAAAATTAAACATTCTTCTTACCTTTTTATTAACATTTCAAAACATTTGAAATTCTCAATTAAAGAAAAAATCTTTTTTTTCTGAAGTCAGAATTCAAATTTAGGATTAAGAAATTACTTTGGATGCATTTTCCAATAATTATTTATCTTAAATATTAAATCTGAATATTTATATAATTCAAAACGCGTGATTGCTCGGTGAAAGATTTTCAAGATTTCCCAGGATTATTCAAAGAGTTCTCCTAAGATTTTCAGCGCAGGAATCTGAGATTTCTCAGTAAGTAGCCCCTCGGATAAATTTCAATACAATTTTTTTTAAATGCTCGAAAAAATTAGGGTTAGGGATCTTATTTTACAGGCCAGGCATCTAAATACAGACTTTGAACTATTGCACTGCTTTGTTTTCAGTTGGAAATTAAATCATCTAATTTTTTAATCAGGATTTATTTTATTATTGGCCTGATTATCAGTAGATAAATAATTTTTTTCAAATGAGCGTAAAACTAATTTAAAAAAAAACAACCTATTTTCTTAATAATCAACTGTTCTTTACAAAACTAATTTCTTTACTGATAACGTAACTATTCGATTTTGGTTAAAAATGTACCTTCTTTAGGAAAAATTCCTACTTTAGTTATTACCAGAAAGGTTAAATTTTCAATCGAATTTAAGAATTATCAACCCAACAGTTGAATTGTCAACTAAAAAAGATGAATTTTCGACCAAACATAAATTTATTTTAAAAAAGAGGAATTTTAAATAAAATTCAAAAGATTGCATCCAAAGATTCCAATTTTTAACTAAAAAAGATGAATTTTCAAACATAGATTCATTTTTTTACTAGAAAACACGAATTTCCAACAAAATACAAGAACTCTGAAACCAAAAGTTGAATTTTGAACTAAACGAGATTAAATTTCAACAACGAAAAAAGAATTTTTAAGAAAATAGTTCACTTTTCACAAAAAGTTAAATTTTTAATTAAAAAAATAAATATTTTCGATTAAAAATGGAAAAGGTACATTTTAAATTGCAAAATTAATTTTTTTTTATAAAGACAGAAATTTTTTAACACAATAGTTTAATTTTCAACCAAAAAGATGAATTGTTAACTAAAATTTTGAATCGTCAACCTCAGAGACGAATTTTTATTACAATTTTTAAATTCTCAAACAAAACGTAGAATTTTTAAAATGGAAATTTTTGTCTAATTTTCAACAAAGTAGTTCAACTTTAAAACCTAGTCGTTAAATTTGTAACTAAAAAGATAAATTTATAAACAAAATGATTAATTTATTACCAAGAAAGACAAACTTTCAATAAAATTCAAGGATTCTGAAGCAAAAAGTTGAATTTTTAAGAAAGAATTTATTTAAAAAAATTGTAAGACAGTGTTACAAACTTTAAAACGCAGTTGTTTAATTAAAAAAAAACATATGAATTTTTGAATAAAAAATTTAATTTGTACCGAAAAAATTGGATAAAATCTAGGAATTTTTAATAAAATTTAAAAGCTCGCTGCCTAAATTTTAATTTTCAACTAAAAAAAAGAATTTTTAAAATAAAAGATTAATTCAATACCAAAAAAGAGGAATTTCCAACAAAATGGAAGAATGCTGAAACCAAAAGTTAAATTTGCAACTAAGCTAGATTAAATTTCAACAACAAAAGAATAATGTTTAATTAAATAGTTCAATTTTAACAAACAGTTGAATTTCCGCTTGAAAAATAACCAGTTTCGATTAAAAATGGAATAGATAAACTTTAAATTCCAAAAGAAATTTTTAAATTGAATATAGCAAATTTTAACAAAATAGTTCAATTTTAAACAAAAGAGATGAATTTTCAGCTAAAATTTTAAATCATTAACCAAAAAGACTAATTTTTATTAAAATTTCAAAATTATTAAACAAAAGGTTGAATTTTTATGTAAGAAACTTTTGTTTCATTTTTGAAAAAGAAGTTCAACTTTAAAACCCATTCTTTAAATTTTAAACCCAAAAGATAAATTTAAGATTAGTTAAATTTTAAAAAAAGAAGTGAAAATTATTATTTTTTAGTTTTTAAGAAAGTAGTTCAACTTTAAAACCTAGTGGCTTAATTTTTAACCAAAAAAATTAATTTTCACTTCATTCAAAAATTCTCAACCAAACAGTCGAATTTTAAACTAAAAAAGATGAATTTTTAAACAAAAGTTTACATTATTACCAAAAAGAGGAATTTTCAATCAAATTCAAGAACTCTTAGCCTAAATTCAATTTTAACTGAAAAAATATTAATTTTAAAACAAAAAGATTAAGTTACTACCAAATAGATAAATTTTCAATATAATTTAAAAGTTCTCTACTTGAATGACTATAATTTTATTTTTATTTTTTTTTCTCTCAATTATTATTTTTGCATTGTTTTCGTTAAAATATATCATCTTTAATTTTTTGTTGAAGACTGACAATTTCATTTAAATATTCATCTGTTTGGTTTTATATGAAAGTATTTTCTTGAAAATGATTCATTTTTCTTGTTAGGAATTCAATTATATTGACGATAATTTGTCTTTTGAGGATAAATTCAACTGTTTTTTATCAAAAAATTTTAATTTTTTTAAATATATTTCAACTTTTATATTTTTCAAAAATTAAAAAAAAATGTTAAACTATATATTCAACTGTTAGGGTTTTTAAATGTTTTATGAAATATATGATTCATAATAAGGAAAAACCTTCAACGGAAATATATTTTTGTTGATACAAAATTCTCTCTATCGAGGTTTCAATTTCTACATAACTTTTTATTTTATAATTCTTTAAAGCTACAGTTTGTAAATGACTTTTGTCTATGGAATAGCAGGCTTTATTTATTCTTTAAAATAAAAAAAAAGGAAGAAAAAATATTTTTATCCATTTTTATCATTTCTGTAGGAAATAAAATTTCTTTAAAGGATTATGTGTTTAGAAGGGAAATTTAAAATGATTTAATTTTTGTTAAAGTAATTCAATTTCAAAAGGGTTCTTTTTTAGTTTGTATAATCTTATATTTGAATAATTATTATTATTTAAAGAGCTTTAATATTTTGTTTTAAGTTATAAAACTATTGTCATAGTATTTACAATTAAAAAACGTTTCTTAAATTTTCCTTATTATGTGATAAAGACCACATAGATGATTAAAAAACTGATGACTCAACAACTAAACTTGAATTATTTTAAATATGGAAATGTTTCAGAAAACACACGTAATATTTGTTATAAATATTAATCTTAAAATTATATTAAACTTACGGTTAAAATGAAAAAAACACCCGAATAGCAGGAGAAGAGAGGCAGGAATAATTCTCATTTCTTCTGAATAGTCACAATGACAAAGCACATGATACTAATTTTTAAATTCTATGCAATGACGAACTCGATTTCAAATACGATATCCTGTAGAAGGGGAAATATTGTGGATGACGAAACTGAACTTTTTTCTTATTTTCTGCATTTATTAAACACAAAAAATTCTGTATTCTCAGGAATAAAAATTCAAACAAAGATTAAAGAAAAAATTTTTTGAAAATAAAACCAAGAATTGAAAGGCCAAATTTGGACAACGCCCATAAAATTCTCCTTTTGTAATCGAAAAATGGATCATTTTAAACAGAACAAAAATAAAAAATTATTTTTAAAATATTTGAACGTGGTTTCATTAATGTTCTTTTATTGTGATTTGATCAAAATAAAATTCAAGATTACGATAGAAATAAAAAAAGAATGGTATTTATTCGGTTGCCTTCTAATTTTTCTTCCTCTTGTTTTTATTTTTGCCAAAAACTTTTTTTTTCGTATTTTCTTTAAGGTAATCTTTTAAAAATTAAAAAAAAGAGCATTTTATGATGGTCGTCTAAATTTCGTCGTTGGATAATTAGTTTTATTACAGAAATCCTAAACCTGAAGGTAATGTTGACCTTTTTTAAAAAATATTTTAAATTCCAAAATAAACCTTAGTATTTTCACTTATAAAAGCTTTAAAGATAAAATACCTTTTCTGTGTGTTGTAAGAAAATGAATATTATTTATTCTGTTTTAGGGAAGCAATCTGTTCCGAAAAGTTTCAATACTTATAAAAAAAGCTTCTCAACTGAACCAATTTAGTTTTGAAAATTCCTTATATTCTTTATTGGTTAAAATAGCTTTCAAATTTTTAGAATGAATTTTGTCGTAAGAAACAATTCGCAATTATTAAAAAGCGATTCTATGGAATTCAAGGAATTTACAAATTTCATGAAATCAGCGGAATTCATGAAATTTCAGGAATTCACGGTATGCACGGTATAAAAGGAATTTACGAAATTCAAAGAATTAATGGAATTCCCGGATGTTCAGGAAGTTACGGTGTTCACGCAATCCATTGAATTTACGGAATTCAGTGAATTCAAGAAGTTCACGGAATCCAAAGAATTTAGGGAAATCCAGGAATTCACAGAAATCAAGAAATTTACGAAATCCAAAGAATTCACGGAACTCAAAAAATTCATGAAATTATAGAAATTCACGGAATTTGTGGAATTCGAAAATTCAAGGAAGTCGAGAAATCATGGAATTCACGGAAGTGATGGAATTTACAAAATACATTTAATTTTCGAAATTCATTGGATTTACGGAATTCATAGAATACGCGCTATTCATAGAAATCAAGAAATAAATGGAATGCGCGTAATTTTGGAAAATCCTCGGCCTCATGGATTTCACGAAATTCAAGGAATTCAGCGAATTCATATAACGCCCGGAATTCACGGATTTCATGAAATCACCGGAATTCATGAAATTTGAGGAATTCACGCTTTTCGCGGAATACAATGAATTTACGAGAATCAAAGAACGCATGGAATTCCCGGATTTTAAAGAATTTACCAAATTCAAGCAATCCATTTAATTTTTCGAATTGACGAAATTTACAGAAATCAAGCAACTTATGGAATCCTAAGAATTGACGAAACTCAAGGAATTCATGAAATTCTAGAAATTCATGGAATTGGTAGAATTAAAAAATTCATGGAATTCACGAAATAAATGAAATACGCGGAATTTTTAGAAATCACGGACTTTATGGATTTTACGAACTTCAAGGACTATATGGAATTCGAGAATACATGGAATTCGAGAATTTATGGAATTCATGGAATTCGCGGAAGTAATGGAATACACGGAATTTATTGGATTTTCGGAACTCATTGCATTTTAGGAATTTATGGAATATTTGGAATTCATAAAAATCACAAAATAAATAGAATGCGCGTAATTTTTGGAAACGACGGACTTGATGGATTTCTCGAAATTGAAAGAGTGAATTGAATTCAAGTAATTCACGGAACTGATGAAATTCAAGAATTTATGAAATTTACGGAAGTGATGGAATCCACGAAATTCATTGGATTTTGGGAATTCATTGCATTCAAGGAATTTATGGAATACGCGGCATTCATAGAAATCACGAAATAAATAGAATACGCGTAATTTTTGAAAATGATGGACTTTATGGATTTAAAGGAATTCATGAATTTCATAAAATCAGCATGGTACATAAAATTTAAGGAATTCACGATGTGCACGGATTCAAAGAAATTTACGTGATTTAAAGAATTCACGGAATTCAATTACTTCAAGGAATTCACACAATCCATTGAATTTTCGGAATTTACGAAATTCACAGAAACCAAGGAATTTACGGATTCCTCAGAATTGACGAAACTCAAGGAATTCATGAAATTCACCGAATTTAAGGAATTCGATAATTCATAGAATTGGCGGGATTTATTGAATTTTTGGAATTTATTGCATCTAAGGAATTCATTGAATTCACGGAATTCATAAAAAAGCGGCATTCATGGAAATGACGAAATTAATAATATACGCGTAATTTTTGGAGATCAAGGAGTTCATTGATTTCACGAAATTCAAGGAATTGATGGAATTCCAGCATTTCACGGAATTTAACTCATTTTTCAAATTCAAGGAATATTGAAATACACGGAATTCACCAAATTTAGGGAATTTATGAAATTTCATGTGTTATTAAGATCGAATGAAATCACAAAATTAACAGAATTTATGGAATTCAGCGACTTCCAGGAATTCTGTGAATACCTTCAAATACGTGAATTCCGCGAATTCTATCAATCAGATGAATTACGTAAATTACTTGAATTCTGTGAATTCCATTAATTCCGTGAAGTCCAATAATTCCATGAATTTCACGAACAGCATAAATTTTGCGAATTCCTTTAATTCTAGGAATTCCCTGATTTTTATGAATTCCTTCAATTCCTTTATTTTCATGATGTCCGCTAATTCAATACATTTCTTGAGTTTCTTAAATATGAAGAACTCCGCGAATTTCGTGAATTCCTTGATTTCGGTGAATTTTTTGAATTACGTTAATTCCATAATTGCCTTGAACATGTTAGAAAATTTTGCCTGCTCCAAAGGGAAATTAAAAAAACAGTCAATTTCAAATAATTATATTTTTATCCTTCTTTGAATGAAACAAATTATGTTTCTGCTACTATATTTTTCATTTTTAAACAATTCATTAAAATGAAGTGGCTGCTAATATTTAAGAAATAATTTGTTTAAACCCATTATTCTGATCCAATTTTTTTAAATAAATAAAAGTTTAATAAAAAAACTAGATTTTGTAATATTGTGAGCTTTATTGAAAAAAATAAGAAATTAGATATTGTGAAATTTGTCAATAGGCAGGCGCATGATCTTGAGTGATACTAGAACATCCAAAAACACAAGTTTCATGCTTGTGTACTCACGGAATTATGAAGAAATTCGATAAAACATAATAGTAAGCGCATGACAAATGTAATAATAAAATTGTGGTTTGATTTTAATTTGCAAGAAATGATTCTATTATAAAAAATAAAATCTGTATATATTTTAGATAATTATCTCGATAAGTTAGTTATTGAAGGATTAATTATTAGTTAAATTAAATGTTAATTATCATTATTAATAATAGAAACTAAAAATTCACAGTTATTCCACCTGAAGGCCTTCTCATTTTTATTTCCTCTATTTCATTTGTTTGTCAAAGGAGGAAAATCCTTTTATTTTTTAGCAGGAAAATGGGGTTTTCTTTATTTGTTGCTTTCAAATTTCAAAAGGATCATTTTATGTTGGTTGTCTAAATTTCGTCGATGGATTCTTGGTTTTACTTTCAGGAATTCTGCACATTAAGAAATTCATCTTCACGATAGCAAATGGAAAGTTAGGAAAGTTTTACTTAAATATTTGAGAAAATTACCGTAACTCCAACAAAATAGCGAAAAAGTCGACTTTTCTTAATTTTTGCATTTCAAAGTCAATTAGGGAAAGTGAAAAAATTTCAATAAAATTATTGCTATGAAGGTATACATCAAATTACTTTAAACTATTTTATTGATCATTTAAATCTAGAAAAAATGTTAGTTTTACCATTCGAAGAATTGCTTCGTTTTGTGTGACTTTTAGTTTTATCTACGATGCGCTCTCTAAATTTAAATTAGTAAAAAATTTTACTAATTTCAATCCGTGGTTGAATTTTAGCTACGAAACAGTTATTTGTCACTAATGTATCAGTGAAAATTAATAATGCATCTTAAAATGGTTCCCAGTTTTGCGAGCCTGCGACCCTAAATTTCATTTATTAATAAATGTAAGCAAAAATTATTTTGTCAGAAAATCATTGTAAAATTAAAAAGACAAAAGCTGATAGACAATTTTTAAATTGAAAAAAGTGGATTTTAATTGCAATTAATTGCAAGTTTACTCGTTTTTTATAACATAAAAATTATTATTTGTGAAATCTGCCTGGTTTCTTTAAAATAGGTAAGTTTTTGCTTGATACTAGTAATCACGTGAATAGTTTAAAGGAAACTGGAAAAGTGCTGTTCAAAAGGTTAACTAAAATTTCTTTTGCACAAAAATTAAAGATGTTAAAAAAATTCAGTGTGCAGCAATTAGAAAAAGTTTTTAGTTTTCTAGTTTTAATGATTAATATAAAATGTTTTCAATTCGGATTAGACTAACTTTTTTGAATTGGAACTGGTTTGGCTTCATTAATTCCTTAATATATTTCAATAAAATTCTCTTTCTTGTAAAATCAGTTTTTAATTTGACTTTAAACTACCATTTCGAATAGTAACTAGAAATAGATTTGCCGATTCATTTAGCAGTATCATTACTAACTCCTATAGTAGATACAGTTAAGAATTTATTTAGTAAGTTATCCTTACTCATTTAATTAGTCGATTTTTCCTAATTACTAGTAAACAAATCAGCACTATTCGAATTGTTTGAATTAGTAGAAAACTATTTATAAATAGTGGTTTTCTACTAATTCAGGTTGAGAGAGGGGACAGGATAATTCTGACTGACTACCAAGTCAGACTAAATCATCCTGCAGTCCCATGGTTGGGTGAATGCTCAACATGTGTGAACAATAGATATTAGCGCCCTCCTTAGCAAAAACATTAGGCTCCGATGAACTGAGAAGATCCAGAAATATTTGGAACTGCATCAGAAAATGCTGAGTGTATGTAGAGTGAACAGTGTTACTTTTCACCCAATCGCCATCTCCTCTACTGGGAACGATCAAAACTCGCTACATCGTGCGGAGTTTTATTTGTGAAGTTGTAATTGGCTCTCGCTGTTGAATGTAAATAAAATGAATAATTTAAAAAGATAGTCAGTCATTGATATTGGAACTATCGTTTGTAAGAAAGTTGGCCCCCTATAGATGTGTTCTTCACTATGAATATGGTGCCCCCATAGAGTTAGCCTAGATTAATTTTTGGATCCCTACAAAAGGGCTCTTTAGTATGAATTGTTGATCCCTGTAAACAGGCTCACTCGGATGAATTTTGGATCTCTGTGAAGCTCTTCAGTGTTGCACTCATCTTCCGGGTAATTAATAATGCAATCCGTGAACTCTTCCTGCTATGCCTCTCAATTCACGTGTGATAAAAGGATAAGATTTGCCTTTATCCAAATAATAGAGTACTTACGATTTTCAAGGGATACGAAAACATTTGCGCAAAGTGAATCTGCATTTTTCACTAAAGTTCACTTTATCTGCCACTTTACATGTATTCACTTGTATTCTCTTAAAATTGGATACAGTAGTCGCATCTAGGTACTTTCTGAGAACTATCAGGAGACATACCACAGGTTTTATTTCGACTAGTTTCTCATGATCTGGGAGTTTTCTTACAATGCCACAGATATTTAAGAGTTGAAACTGTTTTCTGATCTGCTGCTAGTAACCCACTGACTTCTAAATATTCTAGATGGACAGTGCATCTCGCGATAAATAAATGCATGTTTCACATTTCTTCATATTATCTTTACTTTATAACTTCGCTGCTTCACTAATGGATTTCGGTTGTGTAAATTACCTGACGATGTGCACGTATCATTTCTGAGCTGTTACGCGACAACTAGAAAGAATAGCCACAGTGGATTCGTCAGTATCACCACATAATTGAAACCAGTCAACCCAGTCTTGATCTCTCATGTGTTTGTGATCATTTATGATGCAGATGATCTTCCCCAAAATCGCAACGATGAACCCTTTCGTTTCTTGAAATTTTACTCCGTGGTATCTAGCTCTGCGTTTTCTAAAATTGTTCTGTCATTGTATGCAATATTGCACTGTTCTGAATTTATTGATTTCGAACTCCATGTCGATATAATTACAAAACTCGTTTACCACATTGATTACTATCATCATTATTATTAATTCTGTGCACATGATAAATGCTATTTAGTGCTTTAATTAATTGGTTCCACACTAAACAGAACCACAATACACTAAAGAAGACTCCTTGAAAAATAATCGTCGTAATCGGTAGCAGTCTCATTATCCTTGGTTGGCTATGATCAAAATACGTTATACTTATACTCCATATCATCATCGCACGACTTTGAATGTTGATGATGCGTAAGCGGACTTTGCACATTCTTAGGACTACAAACAATAGTCATGTGGTACGAAAGGAACCGCCTGCGTGCAGCGAATGTATGTCACGTGAAAGTTTCTTTAACACATACGTGTTTGCATCATGGCAGCATCGGCTATGCTGACTAGGTTTTCACTGAAATGCGATTTTTGTCAATATCCTCTTTTTTGACAAGGATATCTCTCTTGTCGCAGCGAAAAAATATACATTATCTGTAGTTATAACTGTAAGGCATTTGTCTTTAGGCATTACACTGGCATCTGATCTGGATATCAGCGATTTTCTGAAAATAGCTTGTCAACGCCGAATGCACACTCGTCAGAAACCCGTACCAAAAACTGTGCATATGTCCGCAGCTGGAAATTTTAGTTACTGTTTCTTTTCAAAGCAGCTAAAACATCTGAATCTGTGAAATAAGTAAGCTCTATTTCAGGTTTATAGTTTGCTCATTCTTTCTCTGGTTCGAACCATGCAGTGCCTGAATTATTTTTCTTTATTTTTTCCGAAACATCTTTATTCACATGATTCTATTACAATTAAAGTATTTTTTGCTGAATTTACTTGTTTTCACGTCAAATGAACCTGTACATTAAGGGAGTCCTTACAGTCCCCACTCTTGAAACCTCGGAATGTCCTTTATCGCTCATCTGCAGAAATGTCACAGTCGAATTAATGGTAAGGCTTCGGCTATTTGGATTATATCACCCAATTTGAAATATATGTCCTCTTTTTATTCTCTTAAATTCTCCAGCCTCAGAGACGTTACGAGGCTCTAATGAGGATGAATTAAATATAATGCAAGTACTATTTAACTGCTAAAAATATGCACAAATTTACATTTTTGCATGTTTAGAGGTCCTAAAACAGACTTAATGAAATACTTATTAGCTTCTCGTAGATCCTTCCCCAGGTGCGAGTTGACCGTCGGTCCACTGTCTGGCCAACCGTCGTGTCGGGTGGTCGGTCCAACTTTGTGAGCCTGTTGGTTAGGCCAACCAGTTAAATTAGAACGGTCAACCACCTTTGGCTTTTTCATGTCAGCCTGACATTTGGTCCCATATCTGGGCCATCTATTAAGCTGATGCAAGCCCGACCCTTGAAAAAAATAATTTAAAATAACTTATACTAATTTAATTTAATCTAGGAACACCTAAAGCCAAATCAATTCTGCATAATACAATTTTGCTTCTCGTGAAAGAAAGAATACAACATACCAAATTTCTTTTGCAAACTACCTCTAAAAAACTATTCAAACTTCATATTTTCAGATCAAACACTCTCAGATTTGACATTTGATCTACATTGGATCGCATATCGTTTGACGAATCCCAATAGATTGAAGAGCTTTCCACTCAAAAACAAAAAAACAAAATTTGACAAATTACCTCCAGTAAAGCAAACTCAACTAACAAAGGCAGTAAAAAACATCTCTGACCCTCCTCTCAAAAATAAATTTATTTTAGCCTTTTCTAAAGGACATAATTTTGCAGTAGCTCCATTAAAAATCTCAAAAGAAGAAATAATCAGCAATTTATAATCCACAATATATTCTCTTCCATCCGAAAAAGTGAATGACATACGACGTACGGCGGCCAACATTTTATGCCAAACTCAAGTTTCCTCCTCAAACTTAACAAAATAAAAAAACCGCAATTAAAGAACTTAATCGATATAAAGATATTAGAATATTACCCGCAGGCAAGGACAACACAACAGTAATAATGAATAAAGAAAAATATAACAACAAAATCATGGACATTCTAACTCACAATACATGCGCAAAACTTAAAAAGGACCCTCCAAAAAAAAATAGTAAGACCAAAACCCTTCTCAAAGATTCTAAACTTGAAAGCCAAACAATATCGAAATTAATACCTACTAACCCCATCTATCCAAGACTTTACGGCCTCCCAAAAATCCATAAAGATAACATTCCACTCAGACCGATCGTTAGCGCAATAAACTAACCAACTTACAGCGTAGCAAATTTTCTCGCTACTAAACTAAAGCCTTCCACGGGAAACTCCATCCCTCACGTCCAAAACTCAATTGATTTTATTAAAAAGATAAAACAGATTCACATTCACCCTCAAGACATCATGGTGAGTCTCGACATTGTACCTCTCTTTACGAAAGTACTAATCTCTGATCCAATTGATATTATTAAATCTTTTACAAACTTCGCTTCCGAGCTCGTACCCCTGATAGAACACTGTCTCAATAATACTTACTTCTCGCTCAATAACCAATTCTACGAACAAACCTCAGGGACAGCAATGGGAACCCCAATCTCACTTGTAATAGCCAATGTCTTTATGGCACATCTAGAAACTACAATTTTTAACCAAGCCAAGCCTAAACCCAAATTCGGGTTCTGTTACGTTGATGATACTTTTGTCATCTGGCGACATGGAAGAGATGAACTAAATAAGTTTTTCGATTTCATCAATCAATCACATACTAATATCCAATTCACCATGGAAATAGAACAAAATGGAAAACTACCCTTCTTGGACGTATTAGTTTACAAAAAATCTGATAACACATTAGGACATGAACCTTACAGTAAACCCACGCAAACACACAGATACCTAAATGCCTCCTCCCACCATCACCCATCTGAAAAAAATCGGTAATCAACTCCCTTGTATACCGAGGTGTATCCATAACAGATAATGATAACTTACAAAAGGAATTCCAAAACGTTAAACAAATCCTAATACAGAACGACTACACCAGGAAACAAATTGATAAAGCAATAAGAAAATACACTAAAAAAAACAAGCCAACACAAACTACGCAAGAAAGAGAGAGAGAGAAAACGTCCACCACTCTACCCTAAATCCAAGGTCTCACAGAACAAATATGAAGAATTCTCAACAAACACAAAATCAAAACAATATTTAAACCACCTGCGAAAATAGGACTACAACTAAATAACGCTAAAGATCAAAAAGCACCTCTGAGTGATCCAGGAGTATATGAAATCCTTTGTTTTTGTGACAAAGTCTATATTGAAAAAACCGGGAGGGCGGTGAGCCAACGTATAAAGGGACATGAGAGTAAAGTCAGGCTAAAACATTTCACGCAATCAGCACCAGCTGAACATCATATCGAAACAGGACATAACATTTTATTTGATAAAACAACAGTCATTGTAAAAACACATAACATCTTTCCAAGAGAACATAGAGAAGCAATCGAGATCTTAAAACACTCTAATAACATCAATAGGGACAATGGATATAATACCAATTCGATTTGGCTTTCTGTTCTCCCGGATTAAAAATAAAGACTTGATTAGCCAATCAAGTTCGACCAGTCCCCTCGGTGGGGCGCTCTGGCCAATCAGAAGCATCGTAGAGAGTATACCTGAGAACAACATGACCTGATACCTCGGTTTCAGGTCAGCCCTGAAAAACTGAACTGTAATGTTCACGAAAAGTCGGCAAAAACTTCGTAGTTTTTTACACGAGTGAAACCTGAAATATCTCTTTTATCAAAATGAATAATCGTGAAAGTATTACATCTATTATCAATTTTCAAAAAATCGGAAAATTAAAAAATTTAAACAATTTAATTACATTCAGTAATTAAATTTAATTTTCAACAACAATTATTGAAAGAATGTTATTTTAAAATTATTATTCTATAATTTTCATCTTACATCATTATTAAATACATAATTCGCACAAACGGTTACTTACAAATATAGTCGCAAGCTCACACGCTTAAACATTTTTTTCAGATTTCTCCGTTTGAAATTACAGCAAATTTAATAAACTAATGTATTGGTCAGAAATTTTTCAATAGAAATTTTTTGATGTCCTTTTTTTAATAAAGGACTTTTCGATAATTTTAGCAAAATTCATAATTTGTTGCATAATTTTATGGTTTTTTTAGAAACATATTTAATAAACAAATGCATTATTCTGGCACTTATCGGAAGTAAAATTCTTTTTTTTTTCAACGCCAGTTCTTTCAATTAGGAACTTAATGAAAATTTAAGCAGTATACATAATTAGTTGATATATTTTATCATTTTTTTAAACAAATCTAATGAAAAAATCCATTATTCCGGCCTTTGTTAACATACAAATGTGACGACAACCTTTTTAGTTAGGAACTTCATGATAATTTCAGCAAAATTTTTTTTTTCAGTTTTATAATTTTTTTTCAACAAATTTAATAAGCAAATGCATTATTGGGACATTTGTCAACGGAATTTTTTTTTCGATTTCAGACTTTTTCGCAGGGATCTTCATAATAAATTAAGCAACATTTATGATTAGTTGTTTAATTTCATGATTTTTTAAACAAATTTAATAAGCATATGCAATATTTGGGTATTCGACAAGAAAAAGTTGTCGAAAATTGTGGAAAAGTCGAGAAATGCCTCATTAATGCATTTGTTTATTACATTTATGTATAATATCAACAATAATCATTTCAAGAAGGAATTTCTTGATCATAATATTGTTCTTGTTCATTATATATCATTGGAGCATCTTTAACTAATCTTACTCTATGAAACTAAGAGAATTTCAACACATCAATTTTAAATATTTAAAAATAGTTATTCATTAATATTTTAGTTCCTTTTCGATATTAGTTTTAATAATTATATATTTAAAACCACAAAGTCAAATTTTAAAATATCGCACAGTCTTTACAATCTGAAATCGGACTTAAGATTTTGCAGAGATTATAAAAGGTGTAGACGAGAACATAAAAAATACTGAAAAAAATTTGGAGAGACTCAAAGAGGATTAAAATTGTACTAAATAAGAATTAAAAAAAGTAAAAGTCAACCTATTTTTTTGAGCTTATAAAGGCTACAATATTTAAAAAAATATATATTTTCAAAAAGTCTAGTGTCCTAACCTGACGACATCTCTAGTATTTTTTTTTTTAAATTACACTTCCCAAAACTGATTGTCTCAGTCACTCATTCACTGAAATCTGATCTACAAAATATGAGGCTTGGTACCCATTTTTCTTCTAACTTGATTTTGAGTCATTAACCTGGATGTTCGAAATTGTAAAAAGTATCATTATTAGAGATTTTAACTCTACTTTTATTTTTGTTATTTTTCTCAATAATTACATTATTAGAAGTACAATAAAGCTGAAAATGTTACAAAATCTAGTTCTTTTTATTAAATTTTCATTTAATTTGGAGAAATAATCACTTTAGTTAAAATAATTGGATTGTATCAATTATTCCTTAAATAGCAGCCAGCCCTTCATTTGAATTTTTTTATGTCAAAATATAGTATCTAACAAATAATAATTTTAAATATTGAGGAATAGATAATGATGACAAAATAATAATGGTGTGAAATAGAGTAAAATTTCTTGGAACAGATTGTTACTCTTTTAAGGTTATGAAAGTTAAAGCACTAGCCTTTATTTTTATATTATAAATACTTGTTAAAAAAGTGTAAAATTTAAAAAAAATTGTAATCATGATTTGGACTGTGAAAAAGACTTTCAAAAACTTGTGTGTCGAAATATTTTTGCTCAACGCATAAACAGTGAAATACATATTATTTTTTTTCAAGACCGACTATCCGAAAAAAATTTAGAATGAATTTAAAGTCATTAAAATCTGAAAACATTAGTCAAATCTTTCTTCAGATCAAAAGTTTCGTCAATACAAGAAAATCAACTATTTTTTAAGGCACATTAATTGTTTCACCTTTATTTGCATTTTTATACATGAAAGTTAAGAATGTTTCATGATTATTAAATGCAGCAAATAATGAAACTGTTTAGATTTGTGATCAAACATATTTCTCGTTCCTCAAAACTTCGTATGGAAAATAAATAAAAATTTTCATTGAATAGATGTGATAAGAGTTAGCATGTAAAGCAAACACTTATTAACTCACTCTTGGCGTAGAATTTTTGAAAAATAAGTTTGCAAATTTCGGTCATTACGATTATTCATCAAAAATGAGGATAATTTCTGTTTTTCTTTATCTGATATTTGGGGGCTTTCTTCGTTTTACCCGTAAGTTTAGTATAATATTATAATTAGTATTTCTAAAGAATATTTTGTGTTAAAATTTTTTTAATTTTAAGCATCTGATTTGACTTCTCTATGCATACATTTTCCAAATATATGAATGATCTTTATTGCACAAAAAGAAGAATTAAAGCCTAATAGAATTCAAGCCTAATTCTAATAGGTATACTTTATGTTTTTGGGGACGCTAAACACGGATATTTTCTCAGAATTGAGCCAGTATGTAAGGATTTGCAGTAAATTAAAAAAAAATGGTTTAAAAACCTGAAATTTCTGCATAAATTTAGCCCTTAAACCTACAAACCCCAAATTAACAAGCCCCAAATCCACAAACCCCAAGCCCCAAACTGATAAGCCCCAAACCCACAAACTCAATATCCATAAGCCCACAAACCCTAAAGCAAAAAGCTCTAAACCCACAAACCCGAAACCCATAAACCTCAAAAGAATAAGCCGCAAACCAACAAATTCAATATCCACAAACCCACAAACCCCAAACCAAAAAGCTAAAAACCTTAAATTCACAAGCTCCATGTCCACAAACGTACAAACCCCAAACCCACAAACCCAAACCCACAAACCCAAATCCACAAACCCCAAACCTATAAACACTAAACCGACAAGCTCCACATCCATTAACGTACAAATCCCAAACCAACAATCACGAACCCCGAACCCACAAACCCCAAATCCACAAGCTCCATATCCAAAAAAGTGTAAACCCGATACCAACAATCCTAAAGTCAGGAACCAGAAAATCCACAAACCCCAAACCCTCTAACCCCAAATTATACCATTTCTCAATTGTTATTACAAGATGTGAGGCATTTGGCATTGTGGAATTAAGCTTGATTGGTTTGAGGTTTGTGAATTTGGGATTTGGAGTTTCGGGTTTGTGAGTTTGTTGGAGAATAAGATTTGGAGACCTGAGCTCAGTTGATGTCAAGGTATATGAAGTTTTGAAGTCTGACTAAACCTTCCAATTTGGTAAATTGCTTATGATACTATTCAGAGTCTTCTCTCTTCTCACGAGAGGGTGCTTGTTTGTTATTTGTGGACTTAGGGTTTGTGAGTTTGAAGCTAGTGGGTTTCGTCTTTTTAGGCTTGTGGGTTTGTGGTTTGTAGGTTTGTAGTTTTGAGGTTTGTAGGTTTGTGGTTTTGAGGTTTGTGGGCTTAAGGTTTGTGGGTTTGGGGTTTGTAGGTTTGTGGATATGGAGCTTGAGTATTTGTAATTTGTGGATTTCTTGACATGGGGCTTGTTGGTTTGAGACTTGTTGGTTTACGACTTGGCGTTTAGAGTTTGTGGGTTTGAAGCTTGTGGATTTCGCGTTTGCATGCTTGTGGGTTTGGAATTTTTGGGTTTTTGGGTTGTATGTTTGGGGTTTGTGGGTTTGAGGTTTGTGGGTTTGGAGCTTGCGTATTTGGAGTTTGTGGGCTTGGAGCTTCTGGGTTTGCGATTTGTGGGTTTGTTGATATGGAGCTTGTGGGTTTAAAAAAATGAATAAAACGTGTTATTGAATAAATAAGATTCATACAAGAACAAAGTAATGCTAAAATAAAGGTCTATTCAAATATTGAAGTTTGATAGAAAAAAGACTGTTTCAGCAAAAATAGATTTCCGCTCCAGGTTTTTCTGTTTATGTGGCTCAATAATTGCGTACATTGCTTATATAATATGAAACCAACTATCGTAAATTATTATATTGCAATTTTTCATCAAAAAGAGTTGAGTTCATCTGAGGGATAGACCAAATATGATTTTTCAGTTGAATCGGAGCACTTTTGATATCAAGTAGATCAGTTTGCATTGTTATTCATTTTGATTTTAGTGATCTTACAAAATGGGGGGGGGGGGGGGGGGGGGCTAGACAAAAGTTCATGATTGTTCGCGAAGTTTGAAATTGAATTAATTTATTCCAAATTTTATTATTTTGTTCAAAAGTTACACTTCTTGATTGAAAATTTAACTGTTTTTTTTATCTCTTCTTTTTGGCTAAAAAATTCAAAAAATTGATTGCAAGTTTTCTGCTTCGTTGACTACTTGTTTAAAAATGTAACTGCCTGGCTAACACATAATCTGTTTCAGTTGCAAATGAACTTTTTGGTTAAAAATGAAATTTTTTGTAGAAAATTCTTATTCATGGCTTAAAAATTTAGCAATTTGATACTGAACTTAACTATTCGGATAAAAATGTACATTTTGTCGAAAACACGACTTTTTATAGAAAATTAATTTTTTGGTTAAAAATTAATTTTTTCACTGAATATTTAATTGTCTTGTTGAAACTCGACTCTTTAGTGAAGAATGAATCTTTTTGTTAAAAATCCAACTCCTTTATAAAAAATTCGTCATTTTCTATTGCAATTTCAACAATTTTGTAGAAAATTTAACTATTTGATTGAAAATATACCTATTCTTAAAAAAAATCGTCTTTTATAAAGAATAAATTTTTTGCGCTAAAAGTGCCATTGGTTGTCAGAAGTTGCAAATATTTTCAACCAGTCCAATATATTTGCAAATAAAATGATAAGTCTTCAACTGAAATATTTACATTCTATACCTACCAAAAAGATGAATTTAAAAATAAACAGATTAATTTAAATTGGATTCTCAATATTAAGAAAGGCGGATCTAATATGGCGGGCATAAATAATTGAGAATGTCCGGATATTGATCAAATTGGTGATACCTAGGTTTTTCGATCGCCAAATTGAAATCTGTTGTTCAATTTTCAAAATTCAATATGAGGGATCCAATATGGCGGACATAGCTTAATAAGGTTTTTCGGATGTTCATAAAATTAGTGATAATTAGGTTTTTTTTCTCTTTTTGAAAATTCAATATCAGATTCAAAATCAGCGACCCTAAACAACTAAATATCAGTCATTTCATAAAGGTCCGATGATTTTTATTAAATAATGTCCACCATATTGGCTACTCTATCTTGAGTTTCAAAGCGGTTCAAATATTGACCAAAAACGACGGCATTACAATTTTATAGTAATTTGTACCAGAGGACACAAAGTTTAAACAAAGATTCATTTTTTGATTGAAAAAAGAAAAACATGTAAACCATAAATATAATTTACAAAAATATGAATTGACAACAGAATAAACAAATTTTCAGTTAAACATATGTATTTTTTGTTGAGAAAGTTTAAATTTTCAAGCAAAAACTAAATAGTTAAATTGTATTAGAAAAAATTATTTTATTTTAATTATTTTCAAATAGTTGCAGTTTCAATTACAAGCAAGAAGCCTCAATAAAGAATTGTCTATGTAGTTTAGTTTTAAATAAAAAAAAGTTATTTTTCAACCATTAATTGAACACCTAAATTTTCACCTAATAATCAACCCAATAATAAAATCCATCTTCATTTAAATATTCTTTCGTTGAGTTGTTAATTAAAAACGATAAATTTGAAGCCAAAAATGCAAAGAGAGGAAAGAGATAAACTCTGCAATTAGATGCCTTACTTCTACAATATAATCGCTTATCCTTTTTTTCACGCACTTCAAAAACTTCATATTTAGATTTAATTTTATTATACAGGGTTTCCAACAAGTCTGGAAATACATACATAGCTGTCCAGATAAAGTATTATTCAAATGGTTCAAGGTCATTCTTGGAGTAACTTTTAACGAGAAATCCAATGGCGACCTTCGATCTGACCTTGAAAAAAGTCTTGCAAAAGACCTTGCAAGATCGTTAATTAAAAGAAAATCATGAGGAAAAAGTTGATGCGATTCTTTAAGAGCAGTCATGGTTTAAGTTTGCATAATTTCCATCAGACCTGCAAAGCAAGACCTGAGCTATAAACATGACCTACAGGGGATCCCATTCAAAAACGCAAAATTGACCTTGAAATAACCTTAAAGGCCCGGTTCGACGTCAAATTGAAGGTCAACATTGGATTTCTCATTAAAAGTTACTCCAAAAATGATCTTGATCTGAGGTAGTGCAGAGCCTTCCCTCTAATCCAAGCCGGCCCTTTCTTAAATTTGAATGACCTTCAGAAGACCTGCAAAGTCACACCTGACCAACGAACTGAGTACATACCTAAACGTAAAATGTTCCGCTCTTTCGATTGCCTATGTCAAAAATAGGGATTCCCTTTTAAAAACACAAAGTTAAACTTGAAATGACCATAAAGTTTAGGTTCAAGGTCAAATTGAAGATCATCATTTTATTTGTAGTAGGAAATTTTTCCATGAATGACCTTGACTTATTTGAATAGGATTTTTTCTGAAAAGTTAGTTAGGTGTTTCCAGACTTTTTGGACACCCTGTATTGCTATGTCACATTGCGTATGAAATTCATAAATATGAATTCTTTGCAAAAAAAAAACAGGTGCTGCTGGACCTCCCATATTTTTAAAGCCGTTCACCATTGCTGCCCAAATAGACAGGTCCTCTTTTTTCGTAAAAAACCTCGAGCAGACGCCATGCAAGCCGAAATTTCTACCAGCAAACTTTGGATTGGCACTGAAAAGCTGGCTGACACCTTGGAAAAAATATCCTAATTTCGAGGATTATGAAGTTTTTTTTAGAACTTCAGCTTCTCGCTGTTTCTTCGCGAAAACGAAGCAAGCACATACTAACTCACGTATAGTTCCGGCTCCTGGTGAAACCATTCCACAGAGAGCCCTTGTGCATTTAGATAAAGATCTATGGCTTGAAGCTGAATCTTTCCAGCTGTACAGAATTCCTAATCCATTCCAATTTTCTGATTATCGCAACAAA
This sequence comes from Belonocnema kinseyi, assembly GCF_010883055.1. Taxonomy (NCBI): domain Eukaryota; kingdom Metazoa; phylum Arthropoda; class Insecta; order Hymenoptera; family Cynipidae; genus Belonocnema; species Belonocnema kinseyi. The sequence goes on from NC_046661.1 coordinate 126,703,820, forward strand.
ATTTTTATTACAATACCAACAACCCGTAAAATTTATTGTGCAGACTTTAGAACAATTTGCACACCAACTCTAGCAGAGGGACTGGAGTCACCACAGTTACCACGGTCACCACTGTCACCACAGTCACCCCGATCACCACAGTCACCACAGTCACCACAGTCAATACAGTCACCACTGCTACCCCAGCCAATACAGTCAGCACAGCCAAATTAGCGGCCACAATTCAGAACACTAGATGAATTCTTGAGTTATATGAGACAACATGATTATCAACATTATTTTAAGCCTATTAGCTCAACCTACATCGTAGGCCTAGAGGGCCCATAAGACGACAGGATACAAATTTGTATGTGTGTACTCCGACCTTTGCTTTGGTGGTTCGGAACCTAACTCAAACAATATTATTCCTCATGAGAGGCTAATTACCTCTAGAGTGCAGGCGCCGTTTCAAGGAAACTATCCTTGGAAGTCACTACACTGATAAAATTGTTTGGTTGAGCGATCACAAGTTTGGTTTTCCCAGCCAAATTTTCGGTTGCTATAGAAGCAACAAAGTCGTTACGTTGAGCCAGCCAAGCTATTTTTGTGGAGCGTTTGTTTGCACTAACCAAAAAGTTTGGTAGGCACAAAAAAAAATTTTGTTTTAAAAAAATATTACATGGTTACATTAACCAAAGATTTATTGGCTCCATAAAATGATTTTTTATACTCAAACAAATATTGTAGATCTTACAAAAACTTTTGCTGAACGAACTAAATATTTGCAACAACATTTTTTTTTTCGAGCGAATCAAAGCGATGAAAAAGTACAAATAAATTTTGAATTAAGTAAAGGGTAATCTTAATTGTTAGTCGAGGAGAAGAATGTGTGAGGAAAAGAAGGACCTAAGCGAAATTAATTAAATAAACAGCCAGGAGATTTACTATTAAATATATCCTATGAAGGAAGAAAGGACCTAGGTGAATTCAGTTAGTTAATAACAAGCTTTCACTTCTAATAGATCTATCCTAGGACGAAAGGACCTTGGATAGGTTAATTAATGAACCCATTGCAACAAGTTATACTAGTATATAGATCCTTCCGAGGGAAAAAGGACTTGGGGAAAGTTAATCAATTGCCAAATAACTTAAATATTAGAAAATAGAAACTTCCAATGACAAAAGGACCTAGATGAAGTTAATCAACAAATTTCCAATTCATAACCCCATCTATCCTGAAAGGACGTGAAAAATCATGTTATTCTCTGATGATAATACAGATTGATTCCAAAATATGAAAACCTTAACCTAGTAAAATTTTGCATGTATTTCTGAAATAAGATTTTCCTGTCGATCTCTCTAGTAGCTTAACAGGAAAGCACTAGACCGATAATTAGCATTTTCCGCGGTTGGATTTCCAGCCGAGCGAAAGGAGACGATCTCTTTTTAGAAAACATTGAATTCTCAAAAATTATTTTTTTTTTATCAATAATTTAAATTCCCGTTTAAAATTTTACTTACTGTGTTAAAAATTCATTTCTTAAAATGCCTAAAGAAAATTCGGTATTTAGTCTTACACCTACATGTGAGACTGTGCTGGGGCGGACAATTTATTTCCCTATCCACTCGTTGGTATCGAAATGGATCACGTAAAATTAAACTCAAAAAAAGGAGAAACGGAGGTGGCAGAGGGGGGAGAGGGGCTGGGTCCTAACGGTTCTAGCATAACCTTTCCCTCTCAATCTGTCTTTCCTACAAGCCAAACTCAGGCGGCAGCTTTACCTACAGCTCTTCCAGGAGGTTAGGGATTGACGGTCCTTCTGAATGAGTCGATGGAAACGGAAGCAGCCAATCAGTCCCCCAACATGAAGAAACGCATCAACAGTTTTCTGAAAAGGAGACTCAATAGGTAAGCGCAGCGAGCTAGTGGAGTAGCTTCGGCAACTGGTACATCGGTGATCATGACACCGATAACAAGCACTGAGGCTTACATGCGAGAAAGGGTTTCAGAGGTCACCTTAACGGGGGGCGGTAGTGCTATGTTTTTGAATAAGCACAACGCAGCCTGGGAGCCGACGAACAGGAATTTGGTGGGGGTTGAATTAAACGCCGGTCAGGGAGCTGACCTTCTGACGATGGTGGTGCCAGATACGAGCTATTCGGACACGATGCTCAATACAGAGCAGTTTCAGCTTTTTAGAAATGCTACCTGGAGCGTGCCTAAAAGAGGATTCCCAGATCAATTGTCAAGATTCAGGACCGTTTTCTGTAAGGGAGGGGTCTTTGTATTTGTGGCAGGGGACCCAGCGTCTGAAGATTAGCTACACAAGGCATAAGGAGCATCTCTTATGTGGGTGGAGTTGAGTTAATCCAGAATATAGTAAGGACTACTGCGTGGTTCCCCTGTGAACTGGAAGACTCGTCTGTGGTCCTTCGACGGCTGGAGCGATTCGACCCCTCACTTAAGACAGCTTCTTTGCGAATCTTCAGGCTCAGAAAGATGACACAACGGGAGAAGAAATCGAACATCTCTAAGTTGTGCAAATTCCTGAGCCTCAGACGAAGACACTTGTGGTCCTTAAAAACCGGCCCTTCTACAAATTTGGTCAGGTCAACTTTAAGGTGGCCAGCCAGGAAGATCGGGAGCAGACCTGAATGACTGGTCCCAGTCTAACCATTACCGAAATTAATGTTTATCACAGGAAAACCACCCCTGCAGTTAAGCAGAGAAGCAAGGCTACGAGGCACACCGGTATCTCGCTAGTCTCGGAACCATCGTTAGTTCAAGATACCATTAGGGGTTTAGGGTAGACTTGTTTTTTTACTGGCACCCCAAGGCATCCAACACAAGGGCTTGTATACTGGCAAAGGGAGTCAACTTCGTGTTGCAGCTCGAGCTATATTCTAGAGACCTGATGGTTCTAGTCACGGATCATGAAGGAATAGGAATTCTAGTTATGGGATCGGATCACTTATTATATGACCACGCTACAAACCCGCCAGTGTAGGTATGCACACTGTTGAAATACTGCAAGGTAAAGGGCCTTCCTCTTCTGCTGAGGTGCGATGCTAATTCCCACCATACTTTGAAGGACAACACGGATGTTAACTCCACAGATAAAGATCTAAGGGAACAAAATAATCACTACTGATTCAGATATTATTAATACGGGGAATATCCTGACGTTTCGTAACTCGGTCAGGCATTGACATCACTATCTGTACCGGTAGTTTTAGAGACAACAGCAAGAAGTGGAGAGTCTCAGATCCAGAGATCGAAAAGCTGGGGAGACACACTGTTGGAATCGGAAACTCGAAAAGCTTCGCAGGGAATCCAAAGAGAAGTTCAGACGTGCCTGTACTGGCACAACAAAGGATCTAGAAAACTCATTTATGACAATGAGGGATGAATATATGAGCGCAATACGTAAGGCAAAGCATGAAAGCTGGACTAACCTTTGCACAGATATCGAGAAAGGAGCAAAAGCGGCTAAACAGGATGAGCTGCTTTATCGAAATCCGGATGCTATTCTTGGCACTCTGAAATTGTCCGGTAGGAGATACTTAGAGTCTGACGGGGATAACTTAGCTCTTCGGATCAAGGAACATTTTTCGGATTTCACAAAGTTATAAGGAGAGGAGACGGCACTCTGAAGTCCCTCAGTCCTTACAAGTCTTCTGGCCAGGGTGGCATATATCTAGTCTTTTAAAAAAGGGCTTGTGAGCTTGTCAACCGGCCTATTTTAAGTCTTGCCAGGGATAGTCTACCATTGGATTATGGATGTGCTCTTAGCGGTAATGCAGGAAGCACTAAGAATAGTAGTTTCGTGGTGTAAGAAGACTGGACTATCAATAAATCCGAGTGTAACGGCCGCAGTTGTATTCACCAGAATGTATAACTTGGAAACAACAAGTACATTCAAACTAGCAGGATAAAATCCCAAAATCAAAGGATGAGCAAAACATCTTGGAGTTATTCTGGATAAAAATATGTCGTGGAACGAGCACCTAGATAACAAGTGGAAGAAGCTCGTAGCAATTGTTTGGCTCTGTAGGAGAGCTATAGGAAAAGTTCAAGGCTTACACCCTGAGACACTTATGTGGATCTACAAAGCGATCCTACGACTCAGGGTAATCTATGCGGTTGTGGTCTGGTAGAGCAGTGTCAAACTGTTTACACTGAAGTCTGGACTGGAGAGGTAAGGGGACTGTTTCCGAAAGGCATCAATATCATCGACGATAGTGGTATAGATAGTAGTCGACTGTTGTGCGGCTATTAATCGACATCGCGAGGAGGCCGACACTTAGCACGGCCAGGGACATAATGTCCATTCATCGTTAGCTCTTTGGCAAGAAGTACTAAGTTATCCTATCTATGAAAGAGGAGTGGGTTAATGGTGAACCATACCTGCCCAGAGATGGAGACAACAGGTTTACTGATGGCTCCAGGAACAAGGAGAATGCTGGAGCCGGCGTATATCGTAAAAGAAATAGAATAGGCTTAACAATTGCGATAAAGTACTACGTTACAGTTCTGCAATCTGAGATTATGGCCGTGCTTCAGTGCGCCTAAAAGGCAAAGCAATATTACAATAAAATCGTACCTGCTCGGACAGCAGGGCTGCTATCATGACCCGGAATGAAACAACGATAACATCGCTACTAGTTTGGGAGTGCTTTGAGGTACTGAATGAGCTAGCAGCAGACAACCAAGTCACTCTGCTTTCGATCCCTAGACACAGCTTAATCAATGGCAATGATATACCGGACAAGCTAGCAAAACTAGTAGAAAAATGAAATTTTACTAGACCTGAGCCAGTTTTAGTCATTTCCAGTAGGTTATTCACTGAATACATTAACAGTTGGCTGATCGAGGAACATCACAATGAGTGGGGTTTGGTCACTGGCTGCAGACAGTCTAAGACACTCTTGGGCTCTAAGATAAAAACTCAACGAGCGAAGAAATTACTCAAGCTCGGGAGCAACGAAGTCAAATCATTACAGAAAAGTTTATAGAACACGGAAATAGCTGGTACCACATTCATAAGATAGGGCTTGAAGAAAGTCCCCTCTCTCGTTTGGGTGGAAAGGATAATGAGACTTCTAGCTTCTAGTTTTTATAATTGCTTGGATACATTCAACTTAAAAAATGGAATACTTCAACTTGTTCTTGAAATGCTTCGAATGCAAAAGTTTTCAGTTTTAAATTGCACAAGTTTAGACTTGAATAATTATTGTGATGTAAAAGTTTTGAATAATGGTTCAAAATTACAAAAAAAAAATGTTCAAGGACTCTGCATTATCTTTAGAGAATAACAGAAATTCTACACATCTTTTCAGACTTGGTTCCTTTAGCTTTGCAGATTGCAGAATAATTCAAGTATTTCTTAAAAAGGATTCTTGTTTTGATCCATCTAGTAGCTTTATGGAAATGCATCAGGCCGTCCATTGGAAGTTCTGTGGTTCGATTTCTAGCTGAAAAATAGGAGAAGACCTTTTTTTAGAAATAATTAAATCTAAAAGAATCATTTGTATACTTTCTTCTTTTTAAAAATGTTTCTTATATTCTTATTATTGTGTAATGAATACCATTCAGAGGTTTAGAAAATTTATAATTAAGCCATTTGAATTAATTTCTTTTGGCTCGACAAATGATGAAGAATACACACCTAATATTCTCTATACATATTAATTATAGTATTATAATCAACTTACATGTAAAATGACGAAGTGCCAGAATGAGAGAAATAGAAAGGCGTGAATAATCTTCATTTCTTCTTAACAAAACGCAGTGACCGAGAACTTCAAGCTTATAAATTATGGCTCTAGAAATTATCCTTGTGCTGACGAAATTCTTGATGTAATGAGTAATGTGAAGTTGATATAATATTTTGAAAAATTATGCATTAGCTAACGTTTCTTGCAATTTACAAGAATGCATGCTTTCAAGAATTCTCCAATTAATATGTAATGAAATCTTTTTTAGATATTGGGTGAACTTGGAGAAATTTGCGATTTTTAAATTTTCTTCTAAACGTTTCTTTAAAGGTCTATATCATAATCATAAATATTTTGAAATAAAAGTTTCCCTTTTTTGAAAGTATTTCTATCTTAAAATAAAGCTTATTATTTTTACATTCAGCGCTCTAAAAGACGGAATGCCTTTCTTACGTTTTGGCAACAATTAATATTGTCCATCCAGTTTGAGAAGAAGGAGATAATATATGGTACTATATACTCCATAGGAAAAAAATGTATTCGAATAAATTGTTGGCTGAGATTCGAGAAATAATTCATTTGATCCCATTATTTTAAACTAAAATTTTTATTCATTAAATTAATGTTTGATAAAAGAAATAGATTTGGTAACATTGTAAGCTTTATTAAAAACAATAAGAACGTTGTATTGTGAAACTTGGCAATTAAGCAATTAAATTAATTTTAAGATTAAAAAAAGGATCCTATTTTAGAAGACGTTAATGTTATCTATTATTCTCTGATTGAAACATAGATTCCCTAAAATATTTCATTTGTAATACCGGGAAAAATATTGAGTGTATTTCTGAAAAAGTATTCTTCTTTCAATCTATCTAGTGGCTTAAGTTAAGTAAGCTAGTAGCTCTATGTTTTTCGAATTTTGAACCTCCAAGTGAATAATTTGTAAAACCAAATCAGATAAAAGGGCTTCATTTTTTGTATTTCAGATAGAAGACCCATTAAAAGAAATGTTTCCTATTCGTGAACCTTACAAATTCTATGATTTGTTGTAAACAGGGTGTTTAGGGTTATTTTCACATCTTTCAAAAATTCTGCTCATGAAATCGACTTCTTCTAAGAATGAAAAAGCGCTAGATTTCTCTATCAAACTATTGCAAACGTTTATAAATGAAAGATCTAAATAGTATATTTAAAATGGAAAATCAGGTCATTTATAAGACGTAAAAAGGATATCTTCAATTATTCTCGGAATATTTCAGGAGTATCTGGGTCAATACTCTAAAATCTTGAATCTAGGGGCCATCTTCGTTTTTGCCAAAGTTACAGAAGATGCTTTGAAAAATAATTATTTTGCAAGTAAAAGCTTTTACTTTCATTAAAAAGCCCATTTTTTCTGCTGGGAAAAAATAAGTAGAGCATAGATGGAAGGTTTCACTATAAGATTGAAAGAACCAAGGTGTAATATATTATTCTATTTTTGGATAGATTTTTTCCGGCCCAAAATGATGAAAAATGATAAATATAAATTTAGTTTCCTCTCTACTTATTAGGCATGAAATATAAATTTAAATGTTCACAACGTTACTATACGTTATGGCCTCTAATCATTTTGACGTTCGAAGCTGTCTAGAATTATTTTTTATTGTTATCGTGACATAATTCACACCAGGAAGCATAATAGGACTTAAACAAGCGCAATTTAGAGAATAAGCATTCTCAAAACACTATAAATTACCTAATATAAAATTTCACTAAAAAATCAATTTTAAACAAACAATAAATTGATCCAAAGAACTGTATTTGAGCAAATGACTTTCCACTTACAAACAAATTATATTTATCATTAATTATAATGCGGAATAAGATAATTTGGACGAAATAGTAAATCGGTCGATGCTGCCTTTAATTATGTGTGGATTGTCATCCGGTTTTTTATTACTTGAAATGAAGGCCTTGGGGGCCTGTCGCACACATGATACTTTTTTGAAGGCCTGATTGTATCAAGCCACATTCTTGTAACACGGAAAATTTATATAATATATAGCACTTTCAAGGAAATGATTGAATTTACAATCGAAAAAGTTATTCTACCCAGAGAGAGTACTTTTCAATACAAGAATACGAGTTTTAAACCGAATATTAATTTCCATACAAACAGTTGCGTTGACAACCAAATGGATGAACTTTCAAGCAAAAGAAATGAATTTCCCAAAAAATGTTTGAAGGTTTAATTAAGTAGTGACCTGCTGCGAGGAAAGGGTCCTTGGAGTTAGCACGCGAATTTTTTAGTAGAATCGTTTAAGGACATGTCGAAAAGAAAATTGTCGATTTTACCAGTTTTAGGTTCCCCGGCTTTTTTTCTAGAATAATAAATATTTTGTCTTAAGAATTTGGGAAATGATAGCGAACATGCTAACGGACGTCTCCACACACTTTTTTTTTGTAGATTTATTCAAAAAAGTTTTAATTTAGCAAAATGTGATTAATTTGCATAGCGCTTAGGAAATAGTATCGATTTTTTCAGTGTTAGATTCTCCCGGCTTTTTTCCTAGGATAAGAAATATTTTGCCTTCAAAATCTGGGAAATGATGGCAAACATGCTAACGGACGTCCCCACATACTTTTTTGTGTTTTTTTTTATCAAAAAATGGTTGATATTGCTAACAACGTGCGTGTATATTTCGAGGTTATGTGTGTTACAATTCACCCGAGCGTTACTTCCAAACTACACAATATTTTTGGCCGAAAAATTGGGACTTACAAATAAACATAGTAACTTATCTCCCGGAATTAACCTTGTTTGCAGGCAATCAAAAAAGTTTATTTCATAAATAATTTCCAGATTATCGGAAAGGCAGAGATGAAAAACGACGAAACCTCAAAATAATTCATATGCATAAAATTTTTATTTAGCACAATAATTTTTTCTGTTATTATCCCTCAAAAAAGAGTCTAGGGACATGTACCCCCACCATACTTCGGTTTTCTCAGTAATAGAAATAGTTAAACTTTTAACCAAAACAGTTAGTTTTTTGCAAAAATAAAATTAATTTTGCATAAAATACATGAAGTAAAAAATTTTTTTAAATTGTTTTTAAGAATATAGTTAAATTTGTTAACAAAAAGCTAAATTTTGATCCAAAATCTCAGTTGTGTATTAAAAAAAACATTTTCAAGAAAATACATAAATTTTGCTCAAAATAAATTTATTTTCCACCAAGACTAGTTTTCTATACAAAAAATTAATGTTTAACCATACTTTAATTTTCGACAAAAAAGATTAATTTTCTACCCAGAAAGGCGTGTCTTCAATCAAATACAACAATTTTTGACTGAAAAATATCACTTTTCAATGAAACATAGAATAGTTAAATTTGTAGTTTAAAAAAAAATTAATTTTTAACAAAAAAAATAATTTTCTATAAAATAGTTAAATCTTCAGAAAACAAATTTTTCAACTAAATTGATAAATCATCAGCTAAATAAAAAACCTAATCTTTAACAGAGTTTCTACTTTCAGCCAGAAAAGATGAAATCAATCTTTAAAATTCTTTGAAATCGCTTTACGTTATTGAAATCACTTGAAAATGTCTAGGAATGTTTTAAAACATCCTTAAATACTTAAACTTCTGTAAAATCTCTTGAGAATTTTGAAAACTCTTGAAAATTTATTCCAATTTTCAAAATACCCTAAAATATTTCAAATCCGTTAAAATCTCATACTAAGTTATTGAAATCAATTGAAAATTCTTTGGAACCTATTATAATTTCCTCAGATACATGAAATCCTGTAAAATCTCATATTAAATTACTGTCATCTATTGAAAATTCCTTCGAACATTTTTAAATACTCTCGAATATTGCAAATGCTTCGAAATATTTTGACATACCTTGAAATTTTTTATACGATTTTTAAATTACTTTGGAGTTTTCAAAAATAACCCTTCTAATTTTTTTTAATTATTTCAAATACCTTTAAATTCTAAAAATAAATTAAAAATTCCTTTGCGTCTCTTAAAACATCCTCGAATATTTAAAATCCTTAAAATTTTTGGAAATTTTTTAAAGCTCTTGAAAATTCCTTGCAATTTTAAAAATAACCTTAAATATTTCAAATCCTTTAAAATACCTTATTAAATTACTGTGATCAATTCAAAATAACTCTGTACTTTGGAATTTTTCTAAATAGCCCTTATAATTTTTTTTTAAGTCTTTGAAATTCCTTTAAATTGTACAAATAAATTGAAAATTCTTTGAAATCGTCTAAATCATCCTCAATAATTTAAAATCCTTTATAATCTTTCGAAATCTCTTTAATAGAAATTACTCATGTTAAAGTTTAACCATTTATAAGACGATTTTTGTATATAATTATAAAATAATATACATTTTTATCAAAAAGTATACTTTTAAATTTTCAATACTTTCAATTTATTTATGATTACTAATTTTTTGTAAATAAGCTTTCAAGTTTAAAATTCGAAATTTGCAGACTTGAATCACATAGAGTTGAAAATTATTCTTATTTAATAGTAGAAAATGTTTGTAAATTAAATTTCGAGAGCTGTACATTCTTTTTATCCCATTTTCACAACATTCAAAGGGATTTTCTAATTATTACAGTAATTTAATATGAGATTTTAAAGGATTTGATATAATTTAAGATATTTTAACAGATTCCAAGAAATTTTTTATTGATTTCAATAATGTAGTATGAGATTTTAATGACTTTAAAATATTACAGGGTATTTTTAAAATTCCAAGGAATTTTTAAGAGCTTGACAAAAGTTCAAGAGATTTCAAAATATTTTAAAGGATTTTAATTATTTGAGAATGTTTCAAAAGATGTCAAAGAATTTTCATCTTATTTTTATAATTTTAAATATTTTCAAAATATTTTGAAGGTATTGCAATATTTTTGAGTATTTAAAAAATTTTCAAGGAAGTTTCAATTGATTACGGTTATTTAATGTAAGATTTTGAAAGAGTTGATATATCTTAAGATATTTTAATAGAGTCCAAGGAATATATATGAGATTGTAAAAGATTTAAAATATTTTAAAGTATTTTAAAATTCTAAGGAATTTTTAAGAGCTATGGAAATTTTAAAAGATTTGAAAATATTTTAAAGTATATTAAATATTTCAAGCTGTTTAAATAGATGTCAATGAATTTTCAATTCATTTTTTGAATTTCGAAGAAACTTTAAAGGATTAAACAAATTTTAGAAGGGTTATTTGGAAAATTTTTAAAGTACTTTAAAAATCTTTTTAAAAAGTTTAAGGTATGTCAAAATATTGCGAAGGAATTACAATATTTGATATATTTTCAAAATTGAAATGAATTTTCAAGAGCTTTAAAAAATTTCAAGAGATTTCAGAGGATTTAAAATATTTCAGGATGGTTCGAGACATTACAAGGAATTTTTATTTAATTTCAATAACCTAAATCGATTTTAAAAAATGTTAACGATTTTTTAAATCTTTTCTGATTGAAAGTTGAACTACTTTGTTATAAATTCAGTTTTTTATTTGGTTAATGATTCATAAATTTAGTTGTCAAGATTTGATTTCTGAAAATGTAACTATCTTATAGAAAACTCTGTTTGTTTTTGTTTAAAAATTAATTTTATTGGTCTACAAATTTAACTATGCAATGGTTCTTTGAAAAGTCATCTTTTTTAATTTAAAATTTTTGTATTTTATTGAATACTCGTCTTTCATAGTAGAAAATGATACTTTTTTGTCGAAAATTAAACTATTGTTAAACATTAATTTTTTATATAGAAAATTAGTCTTGGTAGAAAATGAATTTCTTTTGTGCAAAATTTATGTATTTTATTAAAACTGCCCTTTTTTAGTACACAATTCAGCTTTTTGGATAAAAATAAAAAAATAAAAATTCTGAAAGTATTTTATTGAAAATTAATTTTTTTTCAGAAAACTAATTGCTTTAGTTAAAAGTTTAACTATATTTATCAAAAGTTAGTCAACTATTCATTAATGTTGATATAATATTTTATAATTATAATATTAACATTAAGAATATATACAATATTAT
>NC_046661.1:126715676-126743811 GCF_010883055.1 Belonocnema kinseyi
GAAAAATAAAACCTCAAAATCGACGCATGCATGAAATGAAGAATGACGCAAAGCATTAAAATTGCTAGTTTCTTCAATTTATTTTGAATGTGGATCGAGATATAAATGGAACATCGCCGAGGTTTTCCGAAACTGTCAGATCGGCAATCATCGTGCAGCATTTTCGGCTTACAGACGAACTTACAGTCGTAATCATGCGCCTTCCGTTTTGTGACACTGAAACAGTAGGTATGGTGGGGGTAAATTTCTAGCTCGATCTGGCTGCACTGAAAGAAACGGTCGAAGTTTGACTCTTAGAGAGTGGGATCAATCACCAATATCCATCCCCACCACTTTCCACTGCATCTTCGAGCACCATGTTCAGCGAGTCCGACTAAGGATCCTCTAGAGAAGGACGCGACAACCTTCCCGTGAACACCAATTGGTCGAGGCTCGGTCCAGGATAAATGAGCTTGGGCACTGGAAGTGGGGATTTCGGTGCGAGATACATTTGTTGTTAAGCTGTGTAGCCGTCTACAAACACAACGAGAGCCGAGGCGCGCGCTGAAGTTGTATCACGACTCCCATTCCGGAACGTGCGTGATGGCAACTGGTGTAAGAACATTGTCGCATGCTTAACTATATGGCCCTTAAGAGCATGTGACACAGCCAAATACCTATATTACCGACCTCACTTTATCAGTTCACTGAATAATTTTTTTAACCTAAGAACTTATTTTGTAAATAAAATATCGAGCTGAAACTTTGGAAAATGTATTAGAGTGCAGTAAAGTACGTTTAGGTACTGCATTTTGGTAGGAACTTCACTGAAAATTATTTCATCTTTTTTCTGAGCCTCGAAATTTTTTGAACGTTCGAACTTTTTTTATACAGGAATATCGGTCTCAAACTTTTAAAAATGCAAGAGCCGAAAGAAAACTACTTTTAAGTACAAAGCTTAATAATTAAAGATCTAAAAAATATATTTCATCTATCAATTCCATCGGCATCAGCCGGTAACGTTGTACACGAAACTACGAATCCTGGCGGCCTCTAGACAAGGCTCTAGAAGGTTCGTATTTTCGTGTGCAACGTTACCGGCGGATGCCGATGGAATTGATATTTGAAATATTTTTTTTTACATCTTTTATTATTAAGCTTTGTACTGAAACGTAGTTTTCTTTTAGCTCTTGCATTTTTCAAAGTTTGAGACCGACATTTTATGTATAAAAAAAGTTCGAAGGTTCAAAAAATGTCGAAGTTCAGAAAAAAGATGAAATAATTTTCAGTGAGGTTCCTACCAAAATGCAGTAACTAAACTTACTTTATTGTACTCTAATACATTTTCCAAAGTTTCAGCTCGATATTTTATTTACAAAAAAAGTTCTCAGGAAAAAAACATTGAGTGAACTGATAATGCGAGGTCGGTAATAAAGGTATTTAGCTGTGTCACACGCCCTTAAGTCCGCCGAGAGTGTTTGTGTTACACTGATAAATAACGAAAATATTCGTAGAAAGTGGTGGGTCTAGATTTCTCGGAACGTCCACACACTTCGAAATAGGCGATTTCTTACTGACGTTCCAGCTTGATAACAATTCCAATTTTGCAGATAGAAATTTCATTCTTTTGTAATATGAAAGAACAATTTTAGACCTATTAATAACATAAAAATCTGAAAATTGATTTTTGAACCCTAACGTCCCTTGATATGGTAACGTAGTATATGGAAAGTACCACTATGCACTTTTGTCTTTTAGAATTACACATCTGCGAGCAAGCTCCACCCAGTTAAACTACACTGGAGTCTCGCTTTACCGGGAGTTTCAAGGCTATTCTAAATGACCTTCGCGGCAAACCGGTATTCTTCAAACGGTTCTTCTTTTCCTTTTTGCTTGTGGCTTCTCATAGTGCCGAACCGTAAACTGCGCAACTCCGCTGACCTTTCAAGCGCCTCTCTCTCTCTCTCTCCCACCTAATCCGTTATTTTCGGTTGCAATGAGGCGGGCTTATTGTGATTCTAAATACACTAGCGCATTATGTCCGCTTATAGTGTTCCAAAAAACTTGCAAGGCTCTGCTTAGCTGTGATTGCTCTGGAGATTCTGTCTGTGTTGAATCTGGACGTATTTCTTGCCCTGGTTTGAAACTTGTTGTAAATTGTGCAGTATAGATTTTTCGGGTTTTCGGTATGGTTATGAAAATTGCATCATCATAATTAAGTTTTTTTCGTGATTTAGCGACATCAAAGTATTTAAAAGATTTAGCTTCAAGCCATAGATCTTTGTTTAAATGCACAAAGGCTTTCAGTGGAGGCGTTTGATCAGGATTAGGAACTCTACCTGTCATGCTATATGCGTGCCTTGCCATGGCTACGAAACAACGAGAATCTGAAGTTTGGATAAAAACGTTATACCCCTTGAAAGTAGGATACGAATACTTTATCCAAGGTGCCCACCAGTTTGCTCTTGTAGGCGCCAAGTCAAAATTTTCGGGTAGTACATTCAGTGTATGATCTGTCTCCTTAATGATTTTTATGAAAAAAGAGGATTTGCCTATTTGGACGGCAAGACTGAATGGCCCCAAAAATTGTGGTGGTCCAACTGCACCTAGTTTTTCAGACAAAAAATTCGTATTTATGAAGTTAATATAAAATGTGATATTAGGGTGGTCCTCATTCACTCGTGGTGGATTTTTTTCATTCGAATTTCTTTGGTCAACCCCCCCCCCCCTATTTTGTTCAAATTACCGAAAAAATGATCTCCACCAAATTTGAGCGAAATTGGTTAATATGCAATTATGATCTGTCGACTATACTAAAGAAAATATATCTACAAGAATATTTTTTTCTTAAAAATTAAAAAAATGCCAAATCCCTCAATTTAAAGCAAAATTACAATTTCTACAATAATCAACAAAATCTCGTTAAATTTTGAAATTTTTGAAATAATTAAAGATGGCTACCTAAACTTTTTTTCCTACTTATTCTTTATTTCTCGGTGGCAAATTTTCAGTATAGATTAAAATGCTACATTATATTAAAGAAACATTTTTCGTAATGCATCAAGTAAAATTATTTTTAATTCCAAATGGAGCCTCATAAAGTACCCAAAATTCGTATTTTTTATGCTGTTCGTTAAAAGATGTTGATAAAATTTAAAAACTTTTCACTAAATAGTCAAAAATTTGGATTTTTTTATTCATTCTTAGCCAACCTTTTAAACATTAAAAAAATTTAAGTTTTGAGAATCACTGAATCCTTTCCGAAAATTTATTTCAAATTTTTCGTAAATCGTATAAAATTATGTAACTTTTTGAAAATAGTGATGAGACGCCATTTTTACTTAATAAAAATTCTGTGATCTACTTTCATCCATACACTTTGTAATAATTTGATTTAAAATAATCGGAATTACACACGTCAGGCTATTTTTTAGGCTGAATTTCAGCATCTTAATCACCACCCTTAACTGCATTTTAGATAATTAATCAAATTTTTAAAATAATTTTTTTTGCAGAAATAAAAAGATTTTATTCAAATTAACTATTAATGAAAAAAGTTTAGAGAATGAATTACAATCCGCAATATACACCAATAAATATTCAAACAGTCTTTTTTTCGATTTTCTTTTTGCTGAAAAGTACTTCTTTTAATTAAGAAGTCTACTATTATATTCGAATTTTGGGTAAAGATTCATTGTTCTTATTTTGAAAATTATATTTAATTTTAATTTAATTATTCAATTTTTGGTTGAAAATGGATTGTTTGTAGTTGGGAATTTAACTATGAAAATTTTAATCAAAAATTGTTGTTCTTTTTACGAAAAATTCAACATTTTTAATTAACTACCTTGTTAAACATTAATTTTCTAGTTTCATCGTTTAAAATTATTATAAAAAATTTTTTTCAAAAATAATTTTTTCAACTAACAATTTCATTATTATATTTTTGGTTTATATATTTGTTTATAAATCAACTTTTTGATTCAACAATCATATGTAAGTTAGAAAATTTAAAAAGAATGTAGAAAAGTCGCATTTTTTAAAAAATTTTAATAGTATAGTTCACCTTGTTTTTTAATGAAAAATTTTTGTTGATTTAAAATCTATCCCTTCAATCTTTTGCTTATTGGTTTAATTCTTGTTGGTTGAATTATAATTGATTATGTTAAGAAACTCATCAAGTTGGTTAAAAATTAAATTATTTGGTTACAAATTAAAATTTCTTCCAAAAAATTCGTCAGTGGGTCTCTTCTGGTTGAAAATTAATTTTCTTCAGTTAAAATTCTAACTTTTTAGTTGAAAATGTAGGTATTTTCGTGTAAATTAAAATTTCGTTTCTAGAAAAAAAATTTTTTTAATGATGATTAAACTTCTTTGGTTGACAGTTAAACTACTTCTAGTATCTACTATTTTCTGTTGTAAATTGTGTTTTTATTTTTACTAAATTATTTTATTATATTTAACGATACATTTCTAGTTGAAAAAGCATTTCATTTAAAATTCGTTCATCATGAAAGATGAAACTACCATTTATTTATAAATATCATTTTTGACTGAAAATTAATATTTCTAATAAAAAATTTAAATATTACGTAGAGTATTCGAATTTTTTTTTTTAAACTTCAATAATATATTTTACATTATTTCAAATATTTTGTTAAAAATTCGTCTTTTGTTCAATAATAAATGTCAAATGGTTTTTCACTAAAAGTTATAATCTGTTTGGGTAAAAATATGAAATATTACATTGCCCGTAAAGAATCATTCTTTTTTTAGTAAAATCAAATATCCTTTATTTGAAGTAAGAATCTTTTTTTGCCTTTAAAATATTAGCCATAATATTTTTCGCTGAGAATTAATCTATTTTTTTATTAAAATTTAAACTTTGTGTAGAAAAACAATTTTTTTGTTCTCAAGATTTATCACGTTAGTAGAAAATTCATTTGTCTATTTAGGTAAAAAATTCGTTCTTCTGATTTAAAAATTTAACTTCTATCAAGAAATTCATCTTCTTAACTTAAAAGTTTAATTTTTTGGTTCAAAACGTCAATTTAAAAAAAAAATTCTCTGCATGTCTTCAATATTTAAATATTTTTTGAAAATGCAAGTTTAAGTTTGGCTGTTTAAACTTTGTTCCAAAAACTTCACTATTGGGTTGAAAATTTATCTATAGGGGTAAAAAAGTAACCTTTTTATTTGCACAATCAGCTTTCATGGTTGTGAACTTATATTTTTTGTTATAAAAGTAAATTCTTTCTAAAATATTAACTCTTTAAGCTAAAATTTCTACTAGAAAATAATGTTTTTATTCAAAAATTCAATTATTTTGTTCAGAATAAAACATACTTTGACTTGAAGTTTCCAGTGTTTCATTGTGAATTCTCTTTTGTTAAAACTCCTTTGGCTTTAACGAACATATTTTCATAACGTATCTCATGAAGAAGAAAAAGATCAAAGAAAATGTGCAGATCTGACTTGGAAACAATTTTGCTATTAAACATTTTATTTAACCTTGTATCTTTTTTTTAATTAAATGTGTTTATCGCAATTTCAGTGTTAACCAATCAAAAAAAAGCTACATTTCTTATCAAAAAATGATTGAAAACAAATTTGTAGCTTTTTTCTGGGTGAACAACTTTTGTCTATTTATTTTTTCGTCGCCCTTGCGATTTGTGCAACATTTGATTTTTATATTTTTAACGTTGTTTTTTAAGAATAAAGCAAAAACTACGAGTCAGATTAAAAAGTGGTTGATAACGAATTTTAGATCGTATTTAAGTACGTAGTTTTTGTAAATTCATCGTTTTTGAATTTTGCTTAGTTTAAATGTGAAATGGAAATTTTTGTCGTTTATTATTTTTGTGGGTCAAAATTTGAATTAAAAGAAAAATATAAAAAGTTCTGATAATAACCTTGCATCACTTCTAAAAAGCAACTTTTTCTGTTCATGTCTTTTTCATATCGTGGGATGGCTTATTATTATATTGTTTAAAATTTTAAAAAAGCGGCTAAAATTCTTCTTAATGTGTAAGGAAGAGTATAGTTATAATTATAATATTATATTGAACTTACTGGTAAAATGAAGAAACCCCGCAAAAAGAAAGAAAAGAAAGGCAGAAATAACCATCATTTTATCTTTATATCCACAATGACAAATAACTGCAAAATAATTTTTCAAAAATTTTGTGTGATGCACGATATCGTGTGTAAGGAGAACGACTGTTAATCAATTACCGAAATATTGTCCTTATTTGCTGTAGTTAGTAAACATGAAAAATTCTGGATTCTCTTTTATAAAAATGCAAACAATGATAAACGAATTTTTGATTAAGAAATAGTCGTCTCTTTTATGTTGTCGAAATCCTTATTTTCTTGTAATTCTATTAAACTTTTTTCTTATTTACTTATTATTTACTTTTTTATCCAGTTAATCGGTCTTCGTTAAGGAAAACGATGCTGATTTTTTTTATTTTTTTAGTTTCTTCCTGAAAGGCTCTTTTAATGACGTATTTCACAGCTTTTGAATGATACGAAAAAGTTCTACATACAATTTGTTGATAGCTTTTGATACAGTCTATATCACGATTATAAATATTTATTGAAAAATGTAATTTTTTAAAAAGTATTTTCAATCTTAGAATAAAGCTGATCATTTTTACTTTTTAAGCCTTGAAAGACAAAATCCCCTCTTTCATGGTTTAATTAAATAAATACTGTCCATATTATTTAAGGGAAACAATTTATTTTGAAATTTTCCCAGTGATCAAAAGAGTTGATTGGAAACATTTTTATTGGTCACAAGAATTTTTTGAAAATATTTTTATTTTACATTTAAAAATAAAGAAAAATGATTTACTTCTGTTAAAGCTGTACGAAGCTTTATTTCCTAGAGGCATTTTTTTCAAAATCTTTGAGATCTTTTAACAATTTTACAATTCGCATATAATGTGTCCAAATATTTGTAAATATCTCCAAAGGGAGAAGGACAAATTAAGAAATTTTGAAGAAATAAGTTTTTATCTTATTTGAGTTGTAAAAATTGTTTGTTTAGTAGTGTAGAGCACATTCTCGTTTATACTGGAATAATCATAGGCCAATATTGTGAAACTTTCAACATACTGAAATTTGCTTCTGGAGTAAACTGTGACCACCACAAATACAAATTTAATATTTATGTACTCACAGAACTATGAGGAAATTTGATAAGACACAACAGTGTGCATCTGATAGATGTAATAATGAAATTTCAGTTTGATCCAGATAGTCATAGGACTTGCTTAAGATACCTTGAGAATCTACTGGATTAAGATTTCGCAGTTTTCCAAAAAATTCCTTTTTTTGTAACTCTAAATTAAAATATTTGATTTTTAATTGGAAATGTATCGTCTCCAGTTTAACATTTAACAATAATAATAAAATTTTATCTATTTTATTTCTAATTGGTATTTTTTGGTGAAAAATAAATATTTTGGTTTGAAAATTAAAATTTTTGGGTAAAAGTTGAATTGATTTATTATAATTTCACTTTATTATTTGATAAGTCAACAACTTTTTCAAATTTTATTGGATTGGTCGAAGGTTCAACAATTTTGTGGAAAATTCTTTTAAAAAATAATTCGTTTCAACTGAATATTCAACTGTTGCATTTTTTATTTTGTAAAAAAATCTATCTTTTGTTAATCATATTGTTAAATTTTTTAGCAAATTTGATTCTGGGAAATTTAAATGTTGAACTTTTAACAAAAAATATTAATTTCCTACAAAAGATGCGAATTTTCAATAAAGATTACCAAGAGGCTACAAATGTTAAAATTTCAAAATGGAAAGAGGAAGAATAAAAAGGGCAGAGCAATGGGAGGAATTGAGATGGGAGTAGAAAGCGTATGTATAACAGGGAAAGATAAGAAAGAAAGAAAAAAAAAACAAATTATTAACAGTTGAAGAGCTACAAATGGGGAGAGAGAGTGGAAGGTAGTGGGGGTTTATGCGAACGGTGATAAGCAGGAGAAAGCAAAGAAGATGAAAGAAATTATTAAAAGTAATAAAGAAGAAATTAGGTTTATAATAGGTGAGGATTTGAAGGCGAAAACAGGAGATAGAGGAGGAAGGGAATGGGGAGAAGAGAAAGAAAGAAAATCTAAAGAAAAGGTACTAAATGGGGAGGGACAGAAGTTGTTGAGGAGCTTGTAGGAGTTAGGACGTTTTATCTTAGACGGAAATATATAGGAAGACATGAATGAGAATATACACGTTTAGGAGGAAAAAGGAGAACGGTAATTGATATGTGATAGTGAATGATGAGTTAAGAGAGAAGGTCGAAAAACTAGTGGTAGGTGATTATATTGATTCGGAACACTTTCCATTATTAGTGACATTAGAGGGAGAAGAAAGTCATACCAACATGAATATAAGGGAAGCGAAGGTGAAAAGTAAAAAAAAAGTAAATAATAGTTCAAAGAAAATGTCAGAAAGATCAAAATCGGAGAGGGAAATGTGGACAAGGAGATGGAAAAAATGATAGGAGTAATAAAAAGAAGATTAGAGTGCTCAAACAAAAATGAACAACATATATGTTCTGAACTATCTAATAAATAAGAAGATTAAAAGGGGAAAGGGGAAATGATACCAATGTCCGTAGACTTCAAGGCGGCGTTTAACTTATTAGACCAAAGTGAAATAGAAGAAGTTATAGTGAAAAGGGGGATAAGAGTGGTATTGATAAAGAAGTATCGGAAATTTTTAGAAAGACAAAAAGCAGGGTAATGGTAGAAGAGCAAGTAGGAGATAGTTTCTTGTCCGTGAGCGGAGTGAGATAAGGATGACCTTTGAGCCAACTTTTATTTAATATATTAATATCAGACTTGGAAGAAGAAATGAGGAGAAAAGGTTGGGGAGGAGTTAAGATAAGGGAGGGTGATAGCAGAGTATAAGGAAGGGATATCGAGCTTACTTGCAGGATTAGAAAAATACGTAGATAGGAAAAAGCTGAATTTAGATGTAGAAAGGCAAACATAATGAGGTTTAGGAAAAGAGCGGGAAGGGTGAAAGAATGGACAGGGAGGTGGAAGGGAATACGGCTAGAACAAGTAAAAGAGTTTAGATTTTTCGGATAAATTTTGCAAACGAATGGAGACTATAGAGCTCACATAAGAGAAAGGATAAAAAAGCAGGAGCGCTAATTAAACAGATATTTGGAATAGGAAAAAAAAAGTTTAAAAAAATTGGAGAAGCGTAATGTGCTTATTTGATAGGCTGGTATGGACGGTATCAGGCTATGGAGCAAATATTTGTGGATGGGAAGAAAGAAAATATATAATAAGAGAAAAAGCGCAAAGGGCTAAATTAATTAATAGATTTTATGCTTTCACGATGATTCATTTTAGTAAAAAGAGATATTTCGGGTTTTACTCGTGAAAAAACTACGAATTGTTTGCCGAAGTTTCGTAAACATTGCAGTTCACATCTTCAGGTCTGACCTGAAACTGAGGTATCAGGTCATGTTGTCAGTAAAAACACGTGAAAGCAAAAACGACCTAAGAATTAACCATGAGGTAAAACGACACAAGAATGAAGGGAGAAGATTCCCTCCACTTTGCTGCTTTGAAGACCAGCCTCGTGTAAAGCCGAAAATGTGCGCACATGAACCGAGGTCGCCCGACTTCACGAATGGCGATCTAATCAGCTGCTCCTCAAATTTATTCTGGTTTTAAAATCCTGATTTGCCATAGAGTCATTACATTTGTTGCAAAGAGGAAAATATTTTCACCATATAATTGAATTTTTGAATAAAATGATAAATTTTTAACGGAAAATGGAATCTTTAATCTTTATCTAAACAAATTATATTATATCAACACAAAAGAATTTTTACTAAAAAGGTAGATTTCTAACGAACGAAATAAATTTTTAATTAAAATAGATGAACTTTAAACAAGAACAATAAATTTTTACCCAAAAAAGATAAATTTTTAATTTAGAGAGGTAATTTTTTTTTTTAAAAACAACACATTTCTTAATTATAAAAATACATTTTTAACCGATAATGATACAGTTGAATTTTTTAATTCCAAAAATGAATTTTCAACAAAATATTTAAATTTTCAAAAAGACAAAGTAAATTATTTTCTAACTAAAACAGATGCTCTTTTAAAACACGAAGAATAATTTAATAAAAAAAAGAACTTTTAATAACTGAAAGCAATCCATTTTTAAGCAAAAAAAAAATTTACACAATAGTTCAATCTTTAACGAAAATATATATATCGATTTTTATACCACGAGAAAGGAACGGGGGGTCCCTTCAGCTATCAGAAGGATCAGAATAACAATTCTTAATTCAAGAAAATGACGATAATTTTTAGCTAGGTTTCAATGGTACAAGTAATTAATCAGATTCATTTAGAAATAATTTATTAAATAGCAAGAAATAAATCGAGTATATGATTATCGGTTTTAATCTACAGATTTACATTTGGAAGAACGTTTCTGAGTAGTTATTTTATGTTAGTGAACGAAATATATATTCAGCTATAACTAGACGTATTCTTGAAAATTAATATTATTAAATGTGATTTTTAGCATCTCTACTGAATTGATATGAGTCTGTGTAATTAGGAATTTTAGGTCCTGTTTAAAAATCAATAGGTTAAACCGAAGCAGTTATGAGAAATAGATTTTAGAATAATTATAACGAATCGTAACGCGTAGAAGACGGCGAGCTCACTCCACAGGGAGAACCGAATAAATAAAACTTGCATAAATAAATCAGCCTACTTCAATTTCTATACGAAATAAGATCACTCAATGGGCCGAACTACTTCATACCAAGCGCCTGAATCGAACAGTCCTTTTAGCGAGTTGCTTGAGTCGTTATTTGGAATTAAAATCTTTCTAAACATATCCGCCAGGATTCGGAAAGGCAGACCTCTTAAGTATCAGATTAATTGGTTTGAACTATCGAAAGAGATGATTCCATCACCGACTCAGGGGTATTTTTCTCCTCATCAAGGAAGGATAAACCAGAGTCTAAACTCTCGGCAGAGTTGTCTCCGCCGTCGACTCAGGGATATGAGCTACCCTCGCCCACCAAGGAGCTGGTAAGAGCTAGAATCAGTCGTAACCAAGAAGTGAGCGACGAGCCCCCTTGTCAAGAAATGGCGAATCTTGACCATCGCCACCAAGATATCATGAAAGCCAGCACCAATCGCCACCAGGAGGTGAACTAAGAGCGCCAGCATCACCTGGAGGTGACTATCAGTGAATACGTCCATCATTCATCTTCCGAGCATATCAGTACGCCTTTTTGTCTATTCGCTAAGCTGCCACCTGGGGCGGGCAGTCCTCGGAAGGCCCAAGATCGGAGTCTAGTAATCAATCTTATCATTAAACAGAAAATTATCATTTATCCACCTGACCCGGTTCCAGTCTGTCACGACCCGGCCACTGGAAAGCCGCTGCCCGAGGTGAAGTTCCTCCAAAAGGATCTCGTGAAAGTAGGAAGACGAAAATCGCGGGATAAATACCTCTAAATCATCCGGACACCAAAACTCGGAATTCGTCATTAATTATCCCAGAATTTTCAGACCGTTTGAGAGGAAGGAGGAAATAAAGGGGCTATGGAAGGTGTAAACCTTTGGTAACAATTCCTGCAGGCTCAAGGTAAAAGAAGCTTTCTGCCACAACCTGCAAACCGAAAAACATTACCGAAGGGCACGCACGAATTAAACGCTTCGCTATTGCAAACTCAGGGATTCGTTTACCTAAAATCTATAGACGCAGCACAAATTATAATGCGCAATTACCAACTATAAAGATTAACTAAAACAACGGCTGCTCTTGGGGCCACCAAGTAATTTAACGAGGATTGGCTTCTCCTATATGCCGCCGGCATA
Source organism: Belonocnema kinseyi (assembly GCF_010883055.1). Lineage (NCBI taxonomy): Eukaryota > Metazoa > Arthropoda > Insecta > Hymenoptera > Cynipidae > Belonocnema > Belonocnema kinseyi. The sequence goes on from NC_046661.1 coordinate 126,727,547, forward strand.
TAGGAACAGCGTCGTTGAACGTACCTCGTATCCCGTTCCACTACATCAACTTTCGAAAGTGATTAACCACATCCGTCTGCGTTCAACAACAGCAGTACAGAACACACTCGCAGGCAGACGGCTACATGATTTGAGACTTTCTGCAAGCATACACCGTCACTTCAGAACCTGCCCCGAGAAAAGTTCTTCCGTCAAACGAGATGGACGGCTTGACAAGAACTTCCTTACTATCACGAGTCATCCGGTAACCTCGCGTGCGAGCACACAGTTCTTCGCCAACATATAAGCGTCACTGCAGCTGGAAGCCATACTCATTATGGAGCGAAAGTCTAGCCCAAGAAAGATCTACTTTTGATTACCGACCTACCGTCCTCACACAACCAGAGCCATCGACGTTTACCATATCACCCACCACTGGTTTGGTACTTCGTTACCTCGCACTAGCCGCAGCTCCTATGGAAATACCGACTACCTACGACTAAGTCGCCTTGAATGCGGGTGGTCCGAGCACCAATACTCAATTTGCCTATCTTCACTGGGCATGGACACAAGGATCCCGACTTCTTTCTGCGTGAGTGCGAATATTATTTTGCACGGATGTTAATCGAGTCTTCGCGACAGACCTGCCACACCTGCAAGGCCCTGAATGACCCAGACGCAAAGTGGTGGAAGGTAAAAAATCCCTTTCGCTCACCGAAAGCAAATTTTAGGAGATCTTTCGTCAGATATGTTTGAGTCACATCACATTAATACGTTTAAACCAACAGCTATGCTTGATGAAACAAAGTGAAAAGAAACCTGTGCTACCCACTGCCACCGCATCCACAGGCCACAGAGTTAGGCGTCGCCGGAGTACTCCTCCGTGTAATTATTATCCAGAAAATCATTAACAACGCGATTGTCCTGTTTATCAATCTGAACGACGAGTCTTTTCGTCGGTTCTCGAGCTTTCGTGCACGCCTCGGTTGAAAAAAAGCATCGCTTACGTAGATTCGTACTCTTTGGACAATTTCATTTACGCATCTATTTTGAGCGACATTTTCTCGTGAACAACGTTCTATCCAATGAATTCATATTCGGAATAACTAGGTCCGAACAACATCAAGTTATTTACGAAAATTGCCTAGGATGCACATACATCAGAGCTCATGACCAGACAACCCTCCGGCAATCCCTGTCTACCAGAAATAGACCACGATTTTCCTTTAGAACTACAAGGCCGACTTCACAGCATAGCAGAAAGGTATGCCTTAGTCTTTCACCAAGGGGGAACTCAACCTCAGATTATGTCAGTAAAAACGACATTAATCTTTCCGATCTAACCACCTTTCGTGAACCACCACATCGATTCTCAGAGAAAAGACGTCGGTGGCTAGAGGAGCAGGTACGCGAAATTCTCGCCAACAAAATGATCAAACAAGCGAATTCCCTATACAGCTCTGCCATTGAAGTCGCCGGAAAGACGAACGGCGATTACCAGTTGTGTATAGATTATCGCTGTATTAATGAAAACCCCGGGGATGCTTCACCAAGCTACGGCCAGTATCTTGCAAACTAATGCCTGTCATTTTGAAAAATGCCCCCTGCAACTCTTACACTCTGAGAAGCTATGTGGTAGTCGATTACTGGGACCAATGTACCATCGCTTACCTAGACGACACCATTATTTAATCGAAGAACTGGGAGCAGTACCTTAGCCATCTGCTGTTGGCTTTCGAGAGGATCAGCATTTATGGACTTACTGGCTCTTCTCAAAAATGCAAATTCGAACAAAGCAGCCTGCCTTAGCTCGGACTCGCTGTCCCTTTAGAAGAAAATCTCTCCCAACATAAGCATCTTCAGGCAATACTCTCGACCTTGCCACCTTGCACACATAAGGGCTTACGATCCTTACTAGGTATTATAAATTTGCTTCACGGGTAAATACCACACTACTCAAAAACCATAATAGCTATGACAGATTTACTGACGCCCAAATGTCCCTATAGATGAAACGCAGAAGCTTAAAAATCTCTGAATGCCATAAAGGAAGCCTTCCGTCACCACCGAGCCATCAGCCGGCTGGATCCATATCTACCGTTTTTATTGCAAACAGAAGCCAGTGTCTGAGGAATAGGCGTAGTTTTGAAGCAGCCAGGACCAGAAGGCAACCGCAGGATCATCTCGTACGCCAGCGCGAAATTTGCTCCAAAAGACCTGGAACCGATGGTACTTCCGACCTTTTCCGGCACTTAATAAGTACTTACTTATTCCATTCTGGTCATTCAGACTAAGTGCGTTCCATCACTCTTCGAAGATATACGAATGGCTAAGCTGGATAATCCAGGCATAAATATTAACTTGCTTATTTAAAAAATCAAAAAATCGCAGAGGAACCGACATGAACCTATTGTTTAACGCTTATTTATCTCTTTGTTGAACAATTCTATTACTTTGTTGATAAGAAGTGCTTAACAACTAATAATTGAACTATTTAATTTTTGGTTATAAATTAATTGTTTGTAGTGAAAAATAATCCTATACAATTTTTTATTGCGATTTTTTTTATTATTGAAAATACAACTACTGGATCAAAACAAATTGCCAAACATCCTTTTTATTTTTTGACGATTGAAAAGTTTTTTTCAATTCGTTAAAAAGGTACTTTTTGAACTGAAAAGTTAACAATTCTTTTTTCGATTCAGACGAAAACAATGATGAATACAGCATATATGCAAGACGGAGTCACTATCGTGAAATTTTTTTTTTTTTTGTATTCAGAAGGGTCTCGAAGCCTGGAAATTTAAAGGAATCCGTGATAGTCAGTTCAAACACGAAACTAGTACATTATCCTAATAATTAGAGTGTAAAAATATCATTTTTATATTAGGAGCCAAATTTAAAATGCTTTATTTTTCAGTAGAGGTGCTTCGCATTCTAAAGGCTTCTGTTTAAATTTGTACAGTTTACCTCTTATGATGACGATTTAAAAAACAATTTTGTTATTGCACATTTTATTGCAACGTTGGTCTTTTATACATAAATTTGTTTTATTTATTCTCAATGAAGGGGTTTTAAGAAAATTCGCGAATGAAATGGAGGAGAAAAAATGTAATACTTTAAACGATATTGTACATTATTTCCTTTTTCCAAAAAGTTACTTTTTCCCCATTCTTAATGTTGGTTTTATCATAAATTCTCCACTTCTAATGTAACAATTTTAATGAAATTGTAAATGTTTTATTTTACTTTGGTACTTTTTGGTTATAAATACATATTTTTATTTGGAAATTTTAAATCTTAGTGAAAATTTAATTTAACCTATTAAAAATTTACTTAATCAGTCGAAAAGTTAACTATTATGTTGAACTATTATGTAAAACTTTTATTGGTTCCGCTGAAAATATAACAATTTTATTGGAAATTCTTTTAAAAAATAATTTTTTATAAGTGAATATTCAACTATTATATTTTTGCTTTAAAATTGCTCATTTTATTTTAAAATACATTTATTTAATTTAGAATTGCTCTACTTCCTTTTAAATTAATATTTTGAATGCATTACACCCGATCTTTACACCTACGAGAAGTTCAGGAATCAAGAACTCCAAAGGTAGGACAGTGAAAGGAGTTCACACTCCTACGACGTTTAGATTTGGGGGGTAATGCGTGATAACGTACACAGGTTAACTATGCGCAGGCGCACGTTGAATTGAAGGCTGTGCGCACTTCCTCGTCTCTTATTATGAAAAAGGGCATGTTTAGAGGGGGTGGGACTCCACACGCTCCTTTAGAGTCTTAACGCTCGTATCTGTGGGTCACTTGTATCTTTGTAGCTCGTATCTTTAGAGTTTGAGTATACTCCGAATCTAGGCACTATCACCGAGTTAGATGTTGTTCCATATTTTGTATCCAACTGTCGGCAGCTAGGAGTAATCCATGAATCAGTGAATGGCGCAGACGACATTTTATGAAAAGTAAAAATCATCCACTGCGTCACTGGTAGTCCCTTAGAAAAAGTTTTTTTGTGATTTTAATCACAAAAATGGAAAGTCAGTTAGCGACCGTAGTATTAAAAGGAGTTAGGGGTGGAGGGGTTAAGACATGGTCACTCGCGGATGCAGATGACATAGTGACGCTAGCAAAAATCGAGAACTGAAAGGAAACAAAGAAAATGTTAAGAAGATACATGGATAAAATTAGGATGCACCTGGGCTTTCTGTTTCAGACGAATGGAAGAGTGCTTGATCATATAAAAGAGGGAGTAAGAAGGGAAAATGTTGTGGTTAGGCTCGTTTGGGAGCTAAAAAACAAGTTCTTTGCAGATGATTTTGGTAGAAGAATGAAATTGTTGGAGTAGCTCGTGACAAGTGTCCTATTTTATGGAGCGGAAGTCTGCGAGTGGAAGAAAATTGATGAGGTAAATAGGATACAGGAAAGGTATATAAAGTCGATACTTGGATTGGTAAGGAATAACCCGAATTATATTCTCAGGATGAAGACAAAGAATACGAGTTTATGGATTACATCAGGGGATTGATCGTGTAAATTTTGGTAAAATTTTTTGAAAGATCGGTTGGATAGGCTGGTTTGAAAGTATTGGTGAACGTTTAAGGTTGAAAAAAAATAAGAGTTCCAAAAATTAGTCCGTAAAATATATCATTAAATTGAAAATCAGTTTTATCCGTTAACAACTACATTCCTTCTTTAAATTTAGCTGAAGCTAAGGAAGCGACTTATATTATATATTATATTCCTTATATTATATATTATATTATATTCCTTCGATACTATTGAAAACCAAATCTATTGGAACATCAGTAAAAAAAGTGACGTCAAGAGACATCATAATGCGATCAGAAGGAATAGTAACTTTTTATGTTTTTCTTTTTAATTCTATAGCATTTTTTATAAAAGATTTTCTAACAGAATTTTAAAACACAATTTTTTAGAAACAGCAGTATTTTAAATATCATTAAAAACTTTTGACATAACATTCATCGTATAATTAATGGCGTAAACGGCAGATCTTAAAAAAATTATTTTTGTGAATTTTGGAGTTCCATAGAATCTAGCCAGCTTAGTATTTTCTTAGATAAGATCTTGTCTCTCCATGTTGGAACCTAAGAAACCTTTTAGTCCTTTGAGAAAGGTTTTTATTTCAGCTATATGTTTAGAAATGATTCTACCTGAATCAGAAATGAAGTTAGGTTTTTTAATGTCTCTATAAGATAAAGCAAAAATTATGCATCCTAATTCAGCTTTTAATTTATCTGGAATTTTATCAGTTCTCGTTTCTACATCTTTAATAATTTCAAAAAGGTGTTCATTTCTAGGGCTTAAAAAGTAGAAATAAAATTAGCACCTAAGTTAAGAATATCGCTAGCATGGTCAGGAATCTGAGGATTTGTACAATAAATAATCCACGGATCATAAATAATCAATAAAATAACCAAATGAAAATTAAATAAATAATTTTAATAGTCTAGTAGAATCTCGATTATCTAAAGCAATGTTGGGAGGAGATACCTCGGATATGAGAAAACGGGGATAATACAGATGAAGTACAAAATTCGGAACAGTTATCTATGTTTGATATATTTTAAATAGGAAAATAAACATAAAAATTTAGAAAATAAAATTAAACAACTTCGGAATGTGGATTTATCTTTATAAATTCATTAATTTATTAATAATTGCAAGCTACTGCGTGCATTCTGAATTAAGAGTAGAAGCTTCATCTGTTTTATTAATGATTCTCCGTATCATCCGAGCACAGACCTCGGTTAATGCGGAGTGCTTGGATGAGTCCTATTGCCTCGGATAACGCGGAGCCTCGGATAATAGAAGACCGGATAATCGAGATTCTAATTCTAATGGAAAAATGTTATTTATAAACTGGTAAAATAGGCTTTAAATACACGAGTTGTAGCACTTTGTGGGATATGTTTCGTTTGTGGCATTTTAGATTTTCTGATTCGCGTATGTTAAGAACTGACACAAATGAATCAATAAGTATCGGATTTCTCAAATAAAAAAGCGATATATCATTGCGTTTGGCGTTAAAGAACACCAACAAAATTTTATGACTGATCTTGTTCACGTAATCTATAGTTTGTAGACATTGAAATATTTTTTTTCATCGCTGGAAATTGCTAAAATTGCTGCAAAAATAATGACAGGTTATGTGTGTACAGATACTCATCTGCTGATTTGCAAATAATGTGCAAGTGTTATTCTTTATATTAATTTTTTAGAAGGTTCACATGATTTATTACAAAATTTGTGTCAGTGCTCAACATACGCGAATCCAAAAATCTGAAATGCATGAAGCAAAAAATAACCTCCAAAGTGTTAGAACTTGAGTAGTAATATCCTATTTCATCCAATTATCAATTAATTTTCTTCGAGATTATAAACTGTAATGTTGCAGGTTTCACCTGCAAATTACTTTGTATCTGTTCTCTGTTTTATTTATTTGTAAACAGCTCTTCCCCTTTTGGAGGAAATATCCATTAAAAAAAACAGACCATCGAGGTTTGAACGAGGGCCAACTTATCTTATTACTTTTAATCTTTTCTTTATTTCTTTTTGAAATGTTTTGTATTTACATTTTTTGTAAAACACACTCTCATGAGATTTTCATAGGAAAAAGGAGTAAGTCACTCTTGTTAATTATTTTGGATTTGTTTCTGTTTTATTTTTTTTATGAAATTCACCTAGTTTCGAGTACGAGAGGGTGATGGAGGAGAGAGTTGTTCTTCCCTGGAGCATCATTTTTTTTATCATCGGGGGTTGAATCTGGATGAGATTCCCGCATTTCAAATCCTGTACCTTGGGTGATTCAAATTTCACCGTTGAGGATTCGTCGCAGCGCCACTATCGCCATCTCTTGGGCAGTAGGGTCCCGAAATCTCCCTCCAAACGCTATCACACTGCGACAACGCAGAAGACACATCTCATCCACCTGCGCAGGAGGAGAGAGGCTGAGCGGCGTGCGTGCTGCGAAAACCAGCTAACTCGTGGTCCTTCGTCGTTCGAGCCTCATGAGAGGAAGAGTAGTTTGAAGTATTTGTGTCTTTAGTGTTCGCCACATAGTGGCTAATCTTTTGATTTATTCACCCATTTTTTTTGAGATCTCAATTGTGGAATTGTGAAAGCTCGGAGTTCGCTCAACAACTTGTGGTAAATGTGAGCGGCTTTAATAGTTTTATTTTTGTTTTTCTTGAAATTTCAAATTTTGTTTGTACTTGAAATGTCGTCAATGGACGCAGAGATAATCGCTAACGTTCTGTTCGCTCCAGGGCGGAATTTATCCTAGCCTAAATTTTTTTTTTGGTTTGCTATTTTTTTTATTTTTAATATTTGATGTAATATCCATTTAATAAAGAGTGACAATTTTTTTTTCTCCTTTTAAAACCTCGGAGTATTTTTTGTTGTTTTGGTATAGTTGTAAATAGAATAAATTTTATAAATTATATAATTCACATAAACTATAACCAGTGTTTTTTTGTTTTGTCTTATTTCGAGACCACTCAATTCTTTTTCTTGAATTAGGATTTTTAGGTACCTACGCCACTCTGCCAGGATAATGAGCTTGGGCATTTAAAAGAAAAATGTGATTAAAAATAAATAGTTTATTCTAGGAACATCAGTGGTTTTGTGTGTTAAAATAATTCCCTTCATGACGGCAAACGCAATTTATTTCTCATTCCCTATGTCCCAAACTTTGAGAGCGATACATCGCCTTTGAACATAATTGAAGACTGGCTTGGTCACGTGGTCATCGTGAAACATTGCCTTAAGGACTACCACTCTCCAAACAAGGTCTACCACCCAACGTCACCATTTTTATATATACGCGCAGTAGGTGCACTTATAGCCGCCCAGAAAGCTTCTAATTCTTCATGTCCCTGAGATTGCTGTAGTGATTGCTGTGGTGATTGCTCTAATGATTGTGGCTCTGGATGCGACCCTGGGACGTAACCTTTTTTAAATTTTGCAAAATAGGTTTTACGGGTTGTCGGTATTGTTATAAAAATTGTATTGGTAGAAAGAACATTTTGTCGTGGATTATCGGCATCGTAGTAGTGGAAGTATTCAGTCTCAAGCCATAGATTTCCACTTAAATGCACAAAGGCTTTCTGTGGAGGATTTCGAGCAGGATGATGAGCTGATTTGGCTTTGGTATGCGCAAATCTTCTGATAGAAAAGAATTGTTGACCATCTAGAGTGTTTATAAAAACATTATAGTCCTCAAATGTAGGATACTTTTTCCCACAGTTCCAACAACTTTTCTTTACAGGTGTCAAGTGAAAGCGTCGGGGTAGTGTATTAAGTGTCGGTGATTCTATCTGGAGGTCATCCAGCAAAAAAGCGGAGGTGTCTATTTTGATAGTCACGGTCGGGAATCTCCAGTTACTTGGAGGTCCAGCTGCACCTAATTTTTTAGACAGAAAATTAATATTTGGGAAGTTAGAACAGTATGTTAAATTACTGAAATATAAATAACAATATTTTCAAACAACTAAAAATTAGTGATTTTGGGTACAACTAAGGCATCTGTATACAGACTTGACACTCTTTCTTCTATTTTCTCATGTTTTCTTTGTAAAGAATACGTATTTTTCCAATGTTTATGAAAAAATCTTGTTTTTTTCTTCGTTTTTGCACTAAAATGCAAACTGTATTAAATAAACGGAATGAAAAAACCAAAATCTTTTTCGCTGAAATCGTATTCTTTTACTTGAAAAGTCTTCTATTATATTTCATTTTTGACTGATAAAGTATTCTGTGTAGTTGAAAATTTATCGTTTTTAGATTAAAATGTAAGTACTTGGTGGCAGGTTAAACTGATTTATTAAGAATTCATTTTGCTGGTATAAAATTTGTATTTTTTTCCGAAAAATTGGTAAACTGGCATTTTGTTTCTAGGAAATAAATATGTTCGATTAAAAATTTAACATCTTGCTTGAAATAGTATTAGCTGTTATTTGCGTCCATAAGGGTAGTGTTTTAAAAAAAATTCCACAATTTTTAATTGGAAATACAAATTTTTCAAATGAAAATTCAACTATCCTATTTTTGGTTCGAAATTGATTGTTTCTAATGGAAAATACAACTATCAAATTTTTCACGAAAGATGTTTGTTTTTTCATTAGTAATTAAACTATATACTCATGTTTTCTTTGTTTAAAATCTTTTTTAAAACTAAAATTCACATACATGATTACAAGTTGAATTAATTTCCAAAACATTCAGTTTACTGGTAAAAGATTCAACTATTTTGTTGATAATTATTTTTTTATATTCAAAAAGTAGTTTTTCTAAATAAAAATTAATGCATTATATTATTAATGGTAATGATGAGTAATATTGAGAGTATGTTTTTTATTTTTTTGTTTATTTAATTTTTAATTTAATGCATACAGCGAAAAAATGTCGATTTTTTTAACTTGATTTTTTATCTTCTAAACAAAATTTTTCTTATACTTCTCGTCCCTTAGATTTATTACACAGGGGTATAAGAATGATGCATTATTTTTAACTTGTAAGTTAATTTTTCTAAACAAATTGTATCAACAAATACTCAACGTTGGGGGTTATTCATCTTCAAAGTATATTTCTGCTCTAAAATCGCTTGCTTTTATCATTAGAATCGTAGGTGGACATTATAATTTAGGATTTAAAGTTTTTTTGTATTTTATAAACAAATTATGTAAAAAAATTCATATTTTTTCCGTTTTTTGGTGAAAAGAAATCTTTTTTTCTTCTCACATTGTTGCAATTATATTGCCAATGATGTTTTCCGAAGATATCTTTGCTGCCTATCAATATTTGTTTATATTATAAACAAATTCTTATTTTGGCCTTTTTAAGGCGAATAGAAACCGATTTTTCTTCCAAAATGGTTGCAATTATATTGCCAATGATTTTTTCTGAAGAAATTTTTACCACACATCAATATGTGTTTATTGTATAAACAAATTATACAAACAAATGCAAATTTTTGGCGATTTTAAGCGAAAATAAACCGCTTTTTCTTCTAACCTTACTAAAATTATGTCCCTAATAAGTTTGCTGAAAAACTGTTTGCCACCCATCCATATTTGTTTATTTTATAAACAAGTTAAATGTCTAGAATGTGCATTTGTTTACCTAATTTTTTGTTTTCAAAGTAAAGAAATAGTAAGGCATTTTCCATTATTTTCTATGCTTTCAAATTTAGAATTTTTGATTTTCTAAATAATTCAGAAAGTTAGTATAATAACCTTGTAGGGCATTTAGAGATCAAACTTCTTCTTCTCCTGCCTTTTTTCATATCGTCCGTTATTTGGCTTAAAAGTTTTATTTTCATGTGTTTTTTGGTATTCTGTAATTACTTTATCTCTGGTAATTTTTGGTTTTATGGAAAAAGTCATACGGACAAATTGTTCAAGTTCTTGAATACTGTAAACATCCGTACAGAAAATTTTTAATTTTGGAAAAAAGTGGTCCCAAAAATATTCAAAATCGGCTCACTTTTTAAATTATATATCTAAAATAACTGGCTAAAAAATTTGACCTTCAGTTTAGGACACTAAAAAAGTGTACCGGAGCCCAATCTGATGGAATGATTTTTTCAAAAGTTATCGTGCTCACAGACAGACAGACATACAGATAGACCGACAGGCAGACACATTCATAAAAACCAATTTTTAGGATTCAGGGGTCCTCAAAACGTGGACATTTGACAAAAACTGGGGAGAGGGGTCAAATTTTACACAAATCTAATACCTTCTCTGATGAGAATGTTAATAAGATTTGTTGGTCATGAATAACTTTTTTATAGTTCTGTTTTTGGTTTTAATCTTAAAAAGTAGTCAAAACTACGCATCCTATCAAAAAGTGGTTAATAACAAACTTGTAGATCTTTTTTAAATGCAAAATTTCATTCTACCATATTTTACCGTATTTTAAACAGTTTAGCTGAAAAATGTATTTTTTGGATTATTTATTATGTTGCATGCTGTGAAAATTTGAATTTTTGATTTAAAAAAAAAAATTTCAAGTTGTTATGATAATCTTGTAGGGCATTAAAAAAGCAGCATCTTTCCTTACAAGACTTTTTTTCATAACGTGCGTTATTTGGCACAAAATGTTCATTTTCGTGTTTTTTGGAATTTTGTAAATGCTATAACTCTAGTAATTTTTGATTTTGTGAAAAGAGTCAGCTTGATAAATTGTTTGGTCTTTTGAATACTATAAATAAACGTACAGAAAATTTTTTAATTTGGAAAAAATCGTCTAAAAAATTTTCCAAATGTGCCTACATTTTGAGTTTTCATCCAGAATGGCTGGCTAACGAACTTGACCTTTAGTTTAGGACACTTAACAAGGGTACCAACGGCCAATCTAATAAATTAATTTTTTTACAAAGTTATCGTGTTCACAGAGAGACAGACAGATATACATACATACAGATATACAGACACATTCGTATAAACCTGTTTTTCCGATTCGGGGAGTCCCAAAGGTGGATATTTGACCAAAAATGGGGCGGGGGGGGGGTGGGGGGCAAATTTTACACAAATCTAATACCTTCTCTGATGAGAATGTAAAAAAGAAACTATTAATATGGAAATTACTTTTACAATATTAACACGGTCGATAAATCTTTTAATGCCTTTAAACAACTTCCAGCACAACAATTCTTTAACAGAAAAAAAACATTCTAATATACAGAAAAATCTCCAATTTTAGAGCGATGAAAATTTGTTTGAGAGCAGACTTTTTCTGAAACAAATTTTTCATATAGTTATTATAACTACTACTGTAAAGAATTTTATTGGTGGTAGAATATGTACATTTTTGGACATCCAACTAAGTAAAGCCCATAAAAGTTCCACAAATTGTGCATCTTTTCTTATCGATTTTAAATTTTTATTTTTACACCGACTCACAAATTTTGTACTTGAAGGAAGATTTTAAAGACCTTCAAATAAATCTGTTTTCCAAAAATGTACGCAGTCTACCATTAATAAAATTCAAACCAATTTTACGATGAATTTAGTGGTCTGGTAATACTAAAGCATGATTACAAACAGCATTGAGTCAATACAAAAATCAAGTGACCGATGTACCTAGATAAGTTCAAACTTCTAGGAGTTTTAATGAGATAGGAGACAAAAAATGTACATTGGGTTTGATTAAATTTTCGATGTTTTGAAATTTGAGTTGAAATAGTGAAATTATGTTGCCTATTGGGACGAATAACACGCCCTCAAAATTTTACTGAAAAATATTAAGTCCATCAGGTTCCACAATTCACGAGAAGTTTGCCAAAATGTATCGGTTAAGTAGAAAAACCATAATATTTATTTGAAGCTTCAATTACTTTTTGGAAGGTTTTTTTATGATCTATTTGTTCATTTTAACTTCAAAAGTTAAGGCTATGATAATTAAAACGATTTAGCTCCATCGATTATCGATGAGGCTACATCAATTATTATCCTGTCATTCCCCCTTTGGTACTGTGAATCACTTTTTCAGTCAGTCGTTCACAGAGTCGTGCTTTTCTTCGTTTTAACGTAAAACCGAGTGCTATTTTTGTTATTTTTCGTCGTTTTGTGTGACTTATTTGGAGTTGAAATGCTCGGATACTGTTTCGCTCATACAAGGTGATGTTCTTCGACATTATTTTCTTATTTTCAATGCATTAAAGAAGAAAAGCAAGAAAGACCATTCCTCCCAGGGAATGATTTGCAGATTGATGAGTGTGTAAGGAGTCTATGGAAAAAAGCTTTACTCCCCATCGTCATTCAAAAACGGTCTTCCACTCAAATTAAGAGCCTGCATGATCCATACCAAAAGCTGAAAAAGTACTACATGAAACAACGCAAGAGTGAGTCGTATAGGAGCAAGAGGGCTAGTTTCCTCGACAAATGCAAGTGCCTTTTTGATGTCTGTTAGTGCAAATGTCTCTCTTTCTGTTCTTGCTCTTGTGAACGAAACAAAAAAGTTCCTTGTGAAAAACAGTCTTTTTAGAGGACCAATGCACACAAAAAGAATCGTTATTGGTTCAGTTGATGAAGAGGCTATCGCCCGTCTTCAAATTCGTTTCTTCCGCTAGGAAAAGTCATTTCTTGGTCAAAAAAGCTAGGAAATTTTAACTGGTCCACAGCCTGGATGTGCCTATAGTTTGGAAAATAGTAAAGATTCGTGAGTCGAAGGCTTTTCCCTGCGAGCATAAAAACGAGCTCAGATCATGAATTTGCTGGCAAACCCTAAAGACCTTAAAAAGAAGTACAATACATGACTGGAATGATTCCAAATTTGGTCATTGCCTGTGATCGCGCAGGGATCTCTGGCAGGAAAGCATTCTTGATCGCAACTGTTTTTATGTAAGACTTGGGGATTGAAAAAAGTAAAGCTGCTGACCGCTCTAAAATATCGCCGAGAGCGAAAACAAAAAAGGTCTGAAAAACTTGATAGGCGATTAAAAAAGAAAATTTTTAGTTTATACTTCGATTCAAGGAAGGATAAAACGATCAAAAAACTTCAAAAAGAAAGAACAACCATAACCACTGAAAGTGTTGATGAAGAGCACATCAGTCTTTTTGAAGAGCCCGGCTTCATTTTCTTGGAGCACAAGGCCACAAGTGCAGGAATAGCAAAAGCGATTGCCAAATCTCCGGTGGACTTCATCTTTGAAAACGAACACTCAGATGACGAGCTCCGTGTGGTAGGTTGCGACGGAGCTGTTATCAATACAGGCTGGCAGGGTGGTGCGCTGACAGAACTGGAGAAGGCATTTCAAACATCTTTTCAATGGATGGTCTGCTTATTCCATGCCAATGTGCTTCTATTGCGACACCTTCTTAACACGTTGGATTGGGCGACCTCTGGTACAACCAGTTAGTCGGCATATATTGGGAAGCAGTTAGCAAATTGTGAAACCAACCAAACTAAACACTTTGAACCTTTGGAGTTCAACATGCCACAGATGGCTGAATGTTTGGATCTAAGTACATATCAGAAGTACTTGCACAAAATGGTAGACGCAGTTTGTTTTGGAGTAGTTCCAGAATCCCTTACAAGGCCTAAACCCTGGAAAACTGTCACGCGCCAGGTGTCTCACTACTGCAAATCGTATTCTGCGTCTTTGCAACTCAACAAAGCACCCCAGTGCTGCACTAAAAGACTTGGCGGAATACCTAACCAAGGCTTATGCCCCTGTGCGTTTTCAGATAAAAATTAAACCCACGTTCAAAGATGAACCCAAACATTTGTTCAGCCTGACGCAGATAACAAAATACCTTCCTGATGAACTAAAAGCCATTGTTGACCCAGTGGTTAGGCGGAACGGATTTTTGGCTCACCCGGGAAATTTATTTTTGGCAATGTTTTTTGACAGCAGGCCTGAGATTGAAAAAGATGCTCGGCACCTCGTCAAGAAACCAAGAGAGAATTCTAATCCAACGAGATTTTTTAAAGTACATCCATTGAATTTCAGTGCTGAAGATGACACTTAAATGATTGACTGGAATGCAGTAAGGCCTGTAGCAAAATCGCCCGTTATACGAAAACTTGCTCCCGACTTGACTTTCGAACAATTGGAGGATATCCCCTAATTCCCATGCCATACTCAAGCAGCGGAAAGGTGTATTAAGTTGATCACAGAAGCATCTGGAAAAGTCTGTGAAGAGAAAGAGCGCGAAGGCTACATCTTCAACAAAATTGAATCCCAGAAGAAAAACCCTAGTCTGAACAGAAAAAAAAGATCTTACGAATTGACTGACGTTTTCTATGGAATTGATTTAATAAGAAATTATGTTAATACAACCTCATTAATTGTTAATCATCAGTAAGTTGAAAAATTAACGCTATTTTTCTGTTTTCGTGTACTTATGATATTATGTTATATACGTACAAACCTATTTGAAGAATGAAGTTATGGAACGTGAAGGAATTTTTTTATCACTCTGAAAGTTTGCGCACATCTTTTTCAGGTCATAAGGCAACATAATTTTCCTATTCCATATAAAAATATTAAAAACTTGTTTTTAGCCAAATTTGCTCCACCATAATGTTCATACTCTACCACCAATCAAATTCAGAACAATTTCACGAGCAGCATATTTTTGAAGGGATGCTAGAATTCCATACCAAATCATCGATATTTACACGTTGAAAGTGGTTTCCTGTGGTAGTCGGAAAATGAAACGTTACCATGTTAACCCACTGGAAAAATCCAGAAACCAAACTATCTTAATAAAACCCAGTTTTTCAAGTGCGAATCTAGAATATTTATTAGCAGAAACACCATGACTCTGTATTTCATCGAAAATGAATTAGGGACTTGGTATTATGTGACAATTATTTATAGAAAGATATGCATTTCTTTTTGTGACTGTGATTTGTCTTAATGGTTCTCATAGGTTACTACAGAGATAAAAGCCTGAATGTATTTTACAACATACATGTATAGATCCCGAGCATCCATAGTGACAGGAGTGATTTTTGGGATTTTAAAATCATTTTGGCTTATCTTCAAAAATATTTTTAATCACTGTTTGAAATAATTATTACAGAAAAAGTCTGTTCTCAAAAAATTTGCAATTTCACGGATATTCATAGTATTCAAACCGATGAACAATTTATAGCATCTACAAAATTCCAAAAAGCACAGGAAAATCAACATTTTAAGCCACATAACGCACGATATGAAAGAAAGTAAAAAAAAGAAAAATGTTTATTTTTAAATGCCCTAAAACATTTTCATAATAACTCTTTAAATTTTCTTGAAAAATCGAAAATTCAAATTTTGACAGCACAATACAATAAAGGATTTTAGACCCACTGAATCCGAATGACAGGTTTTTACGAATCTGTCTGTCTGTCTGAATCCTGTCTTTCTCTCTCTCTCTCTCTCTGTGTCGGTAGATTTTTAGTTTTTAGCACGATTACTTTCGTAAGAATTGATATATTAGATTGGCCGTTGGTGAACTTGTTGAGTGTCCTAAACTGAAGGTCAAGTTCGTTAGACAGTCATTTTAGATAAAAATTCAAAAAGTGAGCGTATTTTGAAAATTTTTAAACCACTTGCTTTTAAATTTAAAAATTTTCTGAACGGATATGCATAGTATTCAAAAAGATGAACAATTTATCCTTATGACTTTTTTTTATAAAACCAAAATTTACCAGAGATATACCAGGTGTATACATATGAAACCGGTATTTTTTCAAGAAAAAAAACACATTTATTTCAAGAGAATGATAACAAATATTTTATTCAAAGTATGCGC
>NC_046661.1:126743911-126771299 GCF_010883055.1 Belonocnema kinseyi
ACAATACGCCAATTAGCACAAATGGTAAGTTTCGACAGTGCCTACAAGTGTGCCTACTGGCCGCTAAATGGCAATACCGGTTTCATATGTATACACCTGGTAGTATTTACAGAATTTCAAAAAACACACGAAGATCAACATTTTAAGCCAAATAATGCACGATATTGAAAAAGTAAAGAGCAGAAAAATGTTTCCCTTTAAATTCTCTACAAGATTATTCTAAAAAACAGAGTTTTTGGTTTCGTTCTTGAAGCAGTGCCGCACATTGGGAAGAAAAATGTCTTGCTTGGTTCAGAATAACGTACAGCCTACAAATTTGTACCAATTTCGACCAAAAAATTTTGAAAAAAAGCTAATAAGATTTCTAACAGACTTTCCCAGCCTTATTTTTGAATTAGGTTTTACATTTTTTATAAATAAAAAAATATGAGGAAAAAATGGACTTTGTTTGTCAAATCATTCATGATAAGTTGACAAATTTGACGATTTTTTAAAGCAAATTTAACGGACAAATGCATTATTCGGGCATATGTGGACGGAACAATTAGTTTTTTTGCGATTTCAGTCTTTTTAATTGGGAAGTTCATGATGATTTCAGCGAAATTCATAACTTGTTTATAAATTTTATATTCTTCCAAAAAGAAATTTAACAAACAAATGCACTACTTGAGCATCTATCGATGGAAAATTTATTTATTTCAATATCCTAATTAAAACTGTTGACATAGAAAAAAAACGAATTTTTCTGTAGACAAATGCCTGATTACTGCATTTGTTCATAAAATTTCTTTATAATATAAAGAATTATAATCTTAAGAGACATTTTTTGAAATATTATATCATTTTCATTCAAATTTCTTGAAATATAACTAGGAAAAATGTATGATTATGGAAAATCATGGAAAACATTTTTTCAACAAATAATTTGTTTATAAAAAATTGTGTTGTTAAACATATAGTATTGGAAAATCTTAAGCTAATATTAGTTTATGTTAATGAATAAAGGATCGGTTGTGGCCTTGCGAAGAGTTGAAAGTAGAAAAATGTTTATTTGTGCAAATAATGATTATCGACGGACACATTTAGATTTTACAGAAGAAGTTTGACTTTTAACTTTCTCTGACGGTAATTATGCAATCTGTTTTACCCACAGACACTAGAAGTTCGAAGTTGTCTACTCTCTCGCTAGTTCTGCTTTGACACAGCTGATGCCAGACTGATACGTATGTCAGACCAAATATGTTCATTTGAATTTCAAGTGCAAACATTAGTTTTTGCATTATTTGAGCATAATGTTCGTGAGCGATTTTTGTTGTTTTGTCCCACTTTGATGAATATAAACCTCATAACTAGCCCATTGACAACATTGCAAATTGCTTGCAAGGTTTGACGACAGCACGTTCGGTATTTCTCCAAAATAGTATTAAAAAAAAACTTTTTTCACTATTCTAATTATTTAGGACCAGAGACATATTCTTGCATGCCTTATATTTATCGTGCCAAAGTTTCAACACGATATTTCATTCCGTGTGGACGTAAGTTGGGAAAGTAAACTGTCACTGGCATTTTCTTCAAAAAATTTTTATCTCAAAATTTCCACCGGAACATAGCAGTTCAACTATTTCTTTAAAAATTTGTATTTTTTTCAATTATTGTAAGTAGGTGTCGTCCACCTACAAAAAAAGTTTTGTTAAAACGAAGAGAAATTTTTTGAATTTGAGATAATACATGTATTGGAAGGTGAAAACATCGTTTTCAAAATTCCCTTATTTTTCCTTGAGAGCTATTTCAGTTTCCCCTACCATCAAATTCTAAATAAGAGAATTTTAATTAAGTAATATATTTAAAATATGTGTTTTTATCAACTAAATAAAACAATATTCCAGACACAAAATTAAAATGTTCAAATTCATTGATTTATCAAAAAAAAAAAAAAATACCATAAAAGATAACTTCTCAGGCAATGGATGCTCTGCCGGAAACGGAAAAAAGTTTTCTGCCAGTACATTATGACATAACGTTATTGGAGATTATTACTTTTTCATGACATCCTTTATTACATTTTTATTACATTGTAATAGAGGTATGTCATAAAATGATCAGAAAAAGGGGTAACTTTCCGTCCCCACGAAACAGTGGAAAGGGTTTGAAGTTTGACCAAGATTATTTTTGTGACCAATGAGAGCGGCTACATGAGACAGAATGAAAAATTTCTACGAAATAGTTGAATTTTCATCGACCAGTGACAACTTCTCAACCAAATTGTTGAATATTTAACCAAAAATTTGCAGTTTTATCCAAGAAAAATGCAATTTCTACTAAAATAGATTAATTTTATACTTAAAAAGACAAATCTTAACAACCTTTTTTTAAATTTTCATCCAGGAAAGATTCCAGGTGACTTTTCATTACCAAAATATAAATTTTAAGCTGAAAGTAACTTTTTTCTAAAAATAGTTTAGTTTTCAACGCGAAAGGTTTAAATTTCAATGAAAATGATAGCGTTTTAACAAAATTGTTAAATTTTCAAACCAAATAATACAATTTATAACTAAAAGGATAATCTTCAGAAAGAAGAAAATACAAAAAGAAAAATATAAATGTAAAGGACTGAAGTATTCAGTTCGTAATTATAAAAATATTGTTTTAAATTAAATTTTTTTAGAATTTTTTTTTGCTTCGCTGGGAAACGAACCACAGCACTTGCGATTACCGGTCGGGTGCTTTCCCATTAAGCTACTAGAGAGATCGAGAGAAGAATCCTTTTTCATAAAAACACGCATTATTCTGCTTAGTGTATAAAATATAAAGTACGTACAGTATTTAAAGTATTAAGTTATACAGTATTTCTGAGCATCTATACAGACTGAATGAAACTATGAGTTAAATTTTTTACTTTGTCATCCTGATAAGAAGGTATTGGTTTTATGTAAAATTTCACTTTGTCGGTTTTGATCAAATCTCCACGTTTTGACACCCCCTGTGTAAAAATTAACGATTTTTACAAAAGTGTTTGTCTGTCTGTAGTCTGTAATTCAAAAAGTGAGCAAATTTTCAAAATTTTTGAAAACACATTTTTTAATATTCCAAATTCTATGTACTGTTATTTATAACACTCAGAAACTCAAAAAATTTATCCTCACGGCTTTTTTCTATAAAAAGAAAATTATCAGAGTTAGAGCATTTTCAAAATCCAAAAAGAAAAAACTAAAATGAACATTTTAAGCCAAGAAATGCATGATATGAAAAAAAGTAAGTGAAAGAAAAACATTGATTTTTAAAAGCCCTACAAGATTATTACGGAAACTTTGTTCATTTGAATGAAAAGTTAAATATTCAAAATTTGATCGTACCAAAAATAATGAAGTCGATAAATTCCATTTTTTGGTCAAAATATGCAAGATACAAAAAATATGTAACTATAATTGCGCACCTTGGAAAGATCTACAAATCTGTTATTAAAAACTTTTCGATAGGACGCGTAGTTTTTGTTTTTAGTCGTAGAAAACTACATCAAAGACTAAACAATTTTTAAATTTTGGACTAACGACACAAGCTTCAAAAAATTATATAAAGCATGTTTGTCTAATAAGGAGCTACAATTTTTTAATAATTATTATTTTTTATATGATGCGCAGTTTTTGTTTGAAAATTATTATTTTCTGGTTTAAAGTTTAACTATTTGGTTCGGAATTTTTTTTTAAATTTGTCATTTTAGTATTAAATTAATATGTCTGTAACAAAATTTATTTTTTTTAATGGAATATTTAATATTTCAGTTGAGAATTTTTTAATTTTATTGAAGATAAACTACTTTCTTGAAAACAAAAAAAAAATATTTTTCTTTTTATTCTTAAAAATTAAACTTTTTGTTAAAGAATTCTTGAAATTTGATGAAAATTCGTTGTTTTTTGTTATAAAATTAATCTTTTTCGATCAAAATTTAGCAACTAGGTTTCAAAGCTATAATACTCTCTAAAAAATTAATCAAACTTTTTCATCTTGCTTCAAAGTTAAACTTTTTGTTTGAGAATTCTTGAATTCGATTGAAAATTCATCTTTTCTGGTAGAAAATTAATCGTTTTGTTTAAAAATTTATCATTTTTAGTAAAAATTCAACTTTCTCGTTGAGGAATCTTAAAATGGTTAGAAATTTATTCTTTGGTAGAAAATAAATCTTTTTTCGTGAAAAATTCTCGAATTTTGTTAAAATTTATGTTTTTTAAGTAGAAAATTAATGTTTGGATTTAAAAATTATGCTTTTTTATTAAAAATTCGAAAATGAAGTTTTAAAGTAGAACTACTTCTTAAAAAAAAATCTTTCTTTCCTAAAAATTTAAATCTTGGGTTGAGAATTCTTCAATTTTATTAAAAGTTTGTCGTTTTGGGTAATAATCTCTTAATTTTTTTGTTTAAAAATGTTTGAAAATATATGCTTTTCAAAACGAAGATTCTGAGATATTTTATCCTCAATTGTTCTCAATTATTCTGTTTTTTTTTTCAAATTGAATTGTATGAGCAATCTTTACAGTGGTTTGGAAAAATAATGACGAAAATATCTTAAGACAGATACGTTTTTAAATCCAAAAAACAAATTTTCATAACAAAATTGAATTTTCGTCAAAAAAATAATGCAGTTGGCTTAAAAAAAAACCAAAATCTTCTATCAAAACGGAAAAAGCGAAAAAAAATTCACTAAATTCACGAACAAAATTAATCTTAAACCAAAAATTTAAACAAACAGTTTAATTTTCAACACTGAAGATGAATTTTCTCACAGAGAAAGACCAATAAAAAATAAATGAATTTTAAATAAAAAAGATCAATTATCAACAAATAATAGAATAGGGTTATTATTAGTCAGAGGAATATTGTTTCCAGCAAATACAATTTTTTTCAATGAAATAGTTAAATTTTCAGCCAAAAACATCATTTTTCTATCATAAAGATTGACTGTCTATAAAAGAAAATTCGGCAAAAAATGTGGTTAAATTTTTATTTTGAAAAATTATTTTTCACTCTAAAAAAAGCAACTTTCAATCAAATAAATGAATTTTTAACCACGACAATTAACTTTTCACAAAGAATGAATTGCAATTAACTGTTTTTAATTGAAAGATTAGTTCTCATATTTTTAGTGCGTTGCTCATTTGGTAATATTATTCTTTCTTAAAATATAAATTTTTTCATTTATCATTAAGAATTAATTTTTCTTTTTATTGGCTTTCATTTAAAAAATATAATTTCAGGAAGTTTTTTTAACTTTTAGCTACAGTTGAATTTTCATCAAAAATTAAGAAATTTTTAATAAAACAGATTAATTATTAAATCAAAAAGATAAACTATTGTGAAAAATTAAATTTTTATCCAGAAATATTTATATTTGACTTTTAAAAATCAAAGTATTCAACAATATTCGTTAGATTTGCAACAAAATTTATTAACTTTTAATGAACTCATGAATGTTCAATACAAAAGAGTAAAAAGAACATCTGAAAATACGTTGCACGTGTATAAACCTTTTCGAATTCAGAGACACTTTTGTTTCTTCTCACAAATAGATAATTGAATTTTTTTCTTTCAAAATTTATGTTTTTATTTCAAAATTCAACTTTTTGCTCCATCTAGTCATAATTCATCATCTTCATCATAATTCTCGAATTTTGTTAAAAATTTGTTCTTTCCGGAGTAGAAAATTAATCTTTTTGTTTCAAAATTCACCTTTTTAGTTATAAATTTAACTTTTTGGTCAAGAATTCTTAAATTTGATTGAAATTCGTATTTTTGGGTAGTAAATTAGTCTTTTTGTTTAAAAATTCACCTTTTTAGTAGGAAATTCCACTCCTGGGTTGAAAATTCTTGAATTTTGTTAATGAAAAATTTTCGCTAAAAAATGTATCCTTTTATTGAAAATGCATCTTTTTAGATCAATATTAAGAAGCTTGGTTTTAAAGTTAAACCACTTTTTTAGAAATGAAAGAATATATTTTTCTTTCCTTCTGGATAATTTGACTTTTTGAATTTTATTGAAAATTTTGCTTTTTTGTCAGTAGATTAATCTTTTTGTTCAAAATTGTTTAAAAAAATAATCTGTTAAAAAGGTTGATACGTTTTATAAGAATTGCAAATTTTCTTAAGATTAATGAGAACATTTTTTTTTTTTGGTTTTAAATGGAATTCAAAGCTTTTTGAGAATTTTAAAGGTATCAAGAAATTGAAATTATTTGACTAAAAAAAAAAAACCCGGGAGCGGAAATCTATTTTTGGTGATACAGAGTGATCTCCGCTAAGGCTTCATTTATTGTTTACATTTTATAAAACGAAAGACGAAATGTTGGTTATTTCAGATTTCAACATTTCGCAAATTTCTTATAATTACTACCAATTAATAAAAATAAAAGTTTAAATAATTTTTCTTATATTCTTTTGGCTCATATAAAATAATGACATAATGGTGTGTACAAGCTAAATATTATTAATTTTTATCTTCAGCCAATGTAATACATTTTTATCATTTGTCTGGGACATAAAGTGTTTAGTAGTCTAAAATTTAAAAACTTTTCTTAAATTCTCCTTATTGTATAATCGAGACAATTTAAATGTTTTGTAAATTTATGATAAAAGCAGACAGATTGGTTGCTTTTGCTTATAAAATTTTTAAAGAATATCCAGGTAATATTTTTCATAAATATTAATTATAATAATATATTAAACTTACTGACTATATTAATGAAATCCCCGTACAACAGAAAAAGAAAAGCAGCAATGATCTTCATTTCGTCTAAACAGACGCAATGATAGAAAACTGCAAACTAATTATTTTAAAAAATCTGTGTCAGTAGAGGCGCGACAATATCATGCGGAAGGAGAAAAATTGTTGATCACAGATCAAAAAATTTTCCTTATTTACTATATTTAACAAATATAGAAATTCTGATTTTCATGTATAAAAATGCAAACAATGACAACAGATTTGATATGCCTTTAAAAATAGTCGCCTTTCTTACAAATTTTCAAAAATCGTGAAATAGCTGAATTTTGTGTAATTTGTGTCAGCGAATATTTTTAATACTTCCCTGCTTTAAAATTTAAACAACAAAATTTTACCAAATATTGGTTCAACTTTGAGAAAAACACATTAATTTTCTACAATAAATACTAACTGTCAATAAAAAAAATTCGACAAGAAAATGTTGTTATATTTTTAGTTTCAAAAATTAATTTTCACTCTCAAAAATTAATTTTCAAATAAATAAACGAATTTTCAACCACAAAAATTAATCTACGTCAAAAATTTTTCTTTTTGGTTTTTTTTCGGGTGGAGTGGCTTAAATTAAAATCTATGGTTGTAAACAGGAAAAGAGGGGGTGGAAGGTTCCCAGTCAAACTAACATTACACGTATATTAAACTTTTCGAAATAAGAGACTTTTCCTAAAAAATATTACATTTTTTTTTCTTGTTTAAAATTTATTTTTGGTTTCAGAATACTTAAATGGTGCTTGAAAATTTGTTTATTTTAGTATCTTTTTCTTTGAAAATTCTTTTTCCTGGTTAAACATTTAAGCACCAGGTTTTAAAGATAAAAATATTTTTTAACAAATAAAAAATAAATTGTTTTTCTTTCTTAAAAATTTTACTTTTTGGTTGAAAATTCTGTAATTCTATTAAAAATTTGTCATTTTTGGTAGTAATTAATCATTTCGTTTACAAATTCATCTAATTTAGTTGGAAATTCAACCTTTTGGTTGAGAATTCTTGAATTACGTTGAAAATTCATGTTTTTCAGTATAGTATTAATCTTTTTGTTTAAAAAAATCTTATTTTGGATTGAAAATGTAACAACTAGCTTTACACGCTAAACTGCTATTTTACAAATTAAAAACAATATATTTATCTGTATTTTCTTAAAAATTTCATATTCTGTTTGAGAATCCTTGAATTCGGTAGAAAATTTGTCATTGTTGATAGTAAATTAATGTTTTTCTACAAAAATTCGTCAGTCATTTCGGTAAAAAATTAATATTTTTTTACAGGAAATTTATATTTTGGTATAAAAATTAATCTTGTTAGGTTAAAATTTAAAACCTACGTTTTAAAGTAGAACTACTTTCTTAACAATGCAAAACAATTTCTTTCCCAAAAATTAAACTTTTGGTTTGTGAATTTTTGAATTTCTTTTTGGTAACTTAATCTTTTGGTTACAAAATTAAAAAAAAAAAAAAAATCAGCTGTTATAAAGTTTGAAACGTTTAATAAAAATCTAAAAATGGTCTCAGGATTATTGAGAAAGTTTTTAATTTATTTTGTTGGATAATAAAATTCAATATACATATATTCTAAAAATTTCCAAGGTAAATCTCGAAAATTTTAAGATATTTCTTTTACGTTGGAAATACCTGGTAAAAATATTAGTTAAAGCTCTAATAATTTTATAATATTTTTAGCAGTTGAGAAGTTTACCTTTTTTCAGAATTTGAAAGGTTCTACAAAATTAAGTAATCTTTACTAAAGATGGATATGAAGATTTTGAATCATTTTTAATTGAAAATACAAATAGTTATCACAGACTTCATAAATTTTAAAATCGAAAATACAAACTTTAATCAAAAAAATTAAATTTTCATCCAAAAAACAGTTCAGTTGTCTTTTTACAATCAAAATCCTCTAGCAAGAATGGAATAGCTATATATCCATCAAAAAAATTTAATTTTGAACCTGAAAAAAAATAATTTTTAACAAACTTTGTTAAAATTTTAACCAAATTAACTTAACTTTTAGTTGAAACCATGCGAAATAACAAAATATTTTAATTTTTGATAACATTTTTCACCAAATATTTGAATTTTCATCTAAAAAGATCAGTAGTTGAATTTTTAACCAAACACATTAATTTTCTATAATAAATATTAACTGTCAATAAAAAAAATTCGACAAGAAAATGTTGTTAAATTTTTAGTTTCCAAAATTAATTTTCACTCTGAAAAATTAATTTTCAAATAAATAAACGAATTTTTAACCACGAAAATTAATTTTTTACAAAGACTTACTTAGAATTAATTGTTTTTATTGAAAATTTATTTCTGATATTTTTTTAACGTTTCTCATTTGGTAAAAAACTCTACTATCTGGTTGAAAATTCATCTATATATTTTGCTGGAAATTTTTCTTTTTTGATAGAAAATTAATCTTCTGCGTCAAAAATTCATCTTTTTGGTTGAAATTGCAACCACTTGTTTCAAGATTGAAAAGTTAATAAAAATTGATGTTTTCTCAAAAATTGATTGTTTTCTTTTAAACCTGAACTATTTTGTTAAAAAAATCGTGTCTTTTGCTATTAAATTAATTTTTAAAGATGAAAAAGTAATTACACAATTTTTTGTTTAAAATTCAAGTCTTCTTTTTTAATTGTTAAGTTTTTGTTGCATTTTTATCCAAAAAATATTTCACTTTGACTTTTCAACATCGAAATATCAGTCATAAACAAAAAGTCAATTTTCTACCATTCTTAAGCGAAAATGGAATTGCTCTGTTTTTAGTAAAAAAAAATTCATTTTAACTGAAGAACCAAATTTTCAACAAAATTGGGTAAATTTGAAAAAATAGATTAATTTTTGATAAAAATCATGCATCCTTAATAAAAAAAGTAAAAAGAAAAACAGTTGAATTTTTATCTGAAAATTAAGCTACGTTATCACTTTTTGGAAGGGTCGCACAAAAACTTACGACCCGTAACAAAATAATTAATTTTCAAAAAAATAGTTAAACTCACAATCAGTGAGATAAATTTTTATTACAAAGACAAATTTGATGCATTTTTATCCGGAAATAAGAAACATAGAACAGTCAATTCTCTACAATTCTTTATAAGAAATGGAACAAAATAAAATATATTTTTAAGAAAATAATTGAAATTTCCACCAAACATATGAATTTTCAACCGAAAAGATCAAATGTCTATTTAAAAAAATCGAAAAAAAGGTAATGGTTAAATTTTCAGTTAATGGAATTAAGTTTTAATAAAGAAGTCTTATTTTAAAACGCAACAGTAAGATTTGAAACTAAAATATTTATATTTTACTCATATTCTCATGTTGAACAGTCTAATGAAATCTATTGTGGATGAAAATTCAATTGTTTATTTCATTTTCTATTGACCATGCTTGATTGTCATTCACCGTTAAATTATTATATTGTTGAAAACTGATATTTATTAATTTAAAATGTAATTATCTATGTAAAAGTTAAAATGCTAAGATACTTAAATAATTAATTTTTCAACGAAATGTCTAGAAAATATTTTTTTAAGTTTTTAGTTTGAGAAATTTTTTTTTTTCTAAATTGTGATTATCCGCCAAATATGTAAATGAATGATCTCAAACACAAAAATTATTGTTTTACTAAAAAAGAAACTTTGAACGAAATACATTGTTTTAGAATTAAAAAAGCTAAATAAACATCGAAACATAGAATATCTTAATTTTAAGTTAGGGAAATAAGTTCTTATGCAAATGAAATTAATGTTTAACGGAAATTATTTTAATTGTTTAATGAATTTAATTCAAACGAAATTTTCAACCAAACAAATGAATTTTCTATCAAAAAGATGAAACGACCAAAAAAATTTTTCGGCAAAAAATTTAGTTAAATTCTTAGTAAAAAAAATAGTTGTCAATAGAAAAAATTTATTTAGCCAAAAATATAATTTTTTACGAAAAAGATTTATTTTCATTATTTTCATATATAATGAAACTTTAGGCCTCTAATAGTTGAATTTTTAACAAAGAAATAATGGTTAAATTTTCCTGATAAATGTTTAAAATGTTTAATTTAAGATGTTTGACTTTCAACCATACATTATAAAATTTAATTTTTAGTTTTAGAATTTCATTTAATAAAAAAAACTAATAATAAAATTAGTTGGTACAAGATTGTTGAGAAAGTTTTTAATGATTTTCTTTCTTTTTTTGGAAAATGGAATTTAAAATCTATTCTAAAAACCACAGTTATTAACTAGCTATAAAACAAATTTCTGTAAAAGAAATTTACTTCAATTTTTAGTTTAAAAATTAATTTTCGCATTTAAAAAGTAATTTTCAACCAAATAAATAAATTTTTAACCAAAAAAATAAATTATCTACCAAAAGGATTGAATAAATATAAAAACAATTTATTTTAAATGAAAATACTATTTTGCAAACTGAAGCAATGAATTTTGACCCAAAGACGTTAAATTCCTAACAGAAAGAATTAATTTTTAACAAAATATATGAACACATGAAAGACATCAATAAATTCATGCTTTTGGTTAAAAAATTAGCAACTAGTTTTTAGAATTAAATAGTTTCTTAAAAGTTAAAAACGTGAATTTGAAATTCATGGAATTTTAATTCCCGTTTTAGTATTCACCCGTGGTAGCTTTTACCCTAAATTAATCTTTTTGTTCAAAAATAAATCTTTTTTAGTTAAAAATTCAACTTTTTGTTCAAAAATTCTTACATTCGGTTAAAAATTCGTGTTTTTTGGTAGTTAATTATATTTTTGTTTAAAAATTCGTCTTTTTTGGTAATAAATTTTCATTTTGTTTAAAAATTCATCTTTTTTAGTAGAAAATTTAACTTTTTTGTTGACAATTCTTGAATTTCGTTAAAATTTCGTTTTTGTGATGAAAAATGTATGTTTTTGTTTGAAAATTCATCTTTTCCGATAAAAATTTAGAAACTAGGCTTTAAAGATACACGATTTTTATAAATTAAAAAAATCCTGCTTTCTTGAAGAAAAAAGTTTTTGTTTAAGAAATATTGAATTTGATTGAAAATTCGTCTTTTTTGGTAGTTTATTAATCTTTCTGTTTGAAAATTCATTTTTTAGTTGAAAATTGAACTTTTTTGTTTTTAATGAGTTTATTTATATTTTTTTTGTGTAAAATTCAATGCAGAATATATTCTAAAAGCCAAAGAGATTAGCTTTTTAAAAAACAAATTTCGACTAAAGAAATTTAAATAAATTTTTGGTTTGAAAAATTAATTTTCACATTAAAAAAGTAATCTTCAACCAAATCAATAAATATAAAAAAAATTTCTACCAAAAGGATTAAATGAATAAAAAAGAAATTAGCTTTTAATTAAAAAACCTTATTGTCAAACAGAAAAAAAATTTCAACCAAAAATATTAATCATTTACCAAAATAATAATAAATAATTTTTACTTAAACAAATAAATTTTCAACCAAAAACCATTTTTGAAATCACATCCAAGTTTTATATGCATAACTATTTAATAAGATTATAAGTCCTTTAAAAATGCTTAATTCGTAAAAAATGACAGTAAAAATAAAATAATTCGAATTGTTAAAAACGGCACAAGTTTCGAAAAAAACTTAAAACGCAAAAGTTTTTCACGCAAAAAGGATCTGTAGAATCTTTATCAAGAATTTATAGATGGAACGAAGACATTTTCTTTTAATTGTAAGAAAATAATCAAAAATAAAGCAAAATTGATTTTTTTTTGAAAATCGACATAAAAGACCAAAAAATGAAAAGACAAAAGCTAGTAAACTAAAAACGATCTAGAAATTAATTAAAAACACTTGTTATTAAAAAAATTTTTTCTCGAATTTTAAATTATTTACGCTTTTAATATTAGGAAACAAAAAATAAGTAAGGTGAATATGCATTTTACCTGTCTTATATGTACAGAGACAAATAAATTAGTGTGTTTAGCCTATTATTAAGTTTCAAGAAATTGCAATCTCATTGTACGATTTCTCTAACTTTTTATTTATAAAGTCTTTTTTAAAATTTATATTCACAGCTATACATATTTTCACATATTTTCACAAAATTAGTATGTATTCATCAGGAAATTACTAAATAAAAATAATTAATAGAACCAAATACAAAACTTCGAATATTTAAATCAAAGTCATTCTTTGTTAAAATATCAGCTATCACATTTATCAATAAAAATTAATTTTTTTTTTTGAATTTTATTTATTTTTTTTTAATATTTCAAGAAGTACTTGAACTTTTACCTTCACAATTTAATTTTCAATTGTTGAATTTTAGTTTGTAACAAACTAGTTTTAATTTCAACCAAAGGCATGAATTTTCAACTTAAAATAGGACTCTTGAACAAAAAAGTGGTTGAAAGAAAATTTTCAAAGAAAAAAGTTAAATCTTTAGGCAAAGAAGATTATTTTTTATTAAAAAAATATTTCAATTCGAAATGGAATTACTATATCTTTAGTAAGAATTTAATTTTCAACAACAGAACCAAATTTTCAACAAAATCGCTTTGATTTGGAAACAATTAAATTAAACTTAAATGAAAATGGAATGCAAAATAAAAAGAAATTCAAACAAACAGTTAAATTTTCATTTAAAAATTTCATTTCACTTCTCAACATAAGAACATGAATTTCGAACATAGAATACATTTTTTAGGAAATGACTGAATTTTTAAAGAAAATAATGACTTTTCGACCAAATTGTTAAATTTTTAAACAAAATTTTGCACTTTTCACAAAGGAAGATGCAATTTTCAGTTAAAGAAATCCGCAAATAGCAAAAAAAAAAGCAGAAATTATCAATAAGGAAAATGTCTAAGACGTTTCAATATCATGCGAAGGGCGAAAAATTGTTTATCACGGATCTAAACTTTACCTTATTTTGTGAATTTAACAAACATGGAACATTTTAAATTTTAATTTTATAAAAATGAAAAGCAAAGAAAGAGAAATTAATATGCCTTAAAAATTAGTTTAAAAATACTTTTTTAGATGCAGTTTATGCAAAAAATTTCGACAAAATATTCAGATAATTGTTTAGTTTGAAAAATTAATTTTCACGTTAAAAAAATAATTGTCAATCAAACAAGTAAACTTTTAAGAAAAAAAATGGATGAATTTTCTATTGAAAAGATTAAATTCCTGCAAAAAAAATCGATAAGAAACTTCGCTAAATGTTGAGTAAAAAAAGAATTTTAGTAAAAAAACTTATTTTTGACAAAAAAAAAGTAATAAAAATTAATACTAAAAACCAAAAAACACGAGTGAGCAAAAACTGTTAATTGAGAAAATATCTCAAATTTTGCCAATATTTGCTTTTTTATAGAATACGTAGCTTTCCTTTTATTCGTAAAAAAATAACATTAAAAGTAAAAACTCAATTTTTGGATGAATTACCCAAGATAGAAAAAAAATGAATGGACAAAAGTTGCTCTTCCAAAAAGATTAAAAGCTCCTCGAAATTTGTGATGAATACATTTTTTACCATACCGAAAGTTGTCAAACCAAAATTGATCAAAAAATTTGTTTCAAATTCTTCTTATTACAAAATATATTATCCTCAAATTTTTAATTTTTTACTCTCTTAAAATTAGGTAATGAAACAAAAGGAAAGTGAATGTGCATTTTACCTCTCGTATTTGCACAGACAAAAATCAATTTTTTTGTTTAGTTTATTTTTAAGTTTAAAGAAATTTCATTCTTATTATTTTTAACAATAATTTAATCTTTTAAAAAATCTGATTCTTTTTCAAAGTACTGATTCCTGATGTTTTTCATTTCTATAGCCTTTTTAATAGTTACTATTAACAGCCTTAAATAAATTCACATATTTTCAGAAAATTTTTATTTATTCAATAGGCAAAAACTTAATAATGACATTTATTGAAATAAATAATTGAGAATGTTTTCTTTAAGAACATGAAAAGTTTTCATCATAAGTTGTAACGTTTGTCTCGGTTTTCATGCCCCCTGACAATTCTTAAAAAATTCGATGCTAGAAAAGATACGAAAATAACATACGGATGAAAAAAAATTGTTGATAACGGATATAAATTTTTACCTTGTTTCGTTTATTTAACAAACATATAACATTTGGAATTTTAATTGATAAAAATACAAACAATGACCATGAAATTAATATGGCTTAAAAAATAGTCGTCTTTCTTCTGTTGGCGAAATATTTTATCTAAGAAAGAATCCAAAGACAATATTAAAATTTTAAAACATTATGAAATACCTGCGTTTCTTGTAATTTTTGCTAGAAAATATTGTCAAAACTTCTCCACTTTGAAATTGAAACAATATCTTCTTTCCAAATAGTCCATCAACTTTGAGAAAAAGGGCGTTGGTCTTTTTGTTCAAAAATGTATGCTTTGGTTAAAAATATAAATCTTTGGTTGAAAATTTTAAAATTGTATTAGAAATTCGTCTTTTATGGTAGTAAATTAGTGGTTTTTTTAATTAAACATTTTGTTCAAGAATTCTTAAATTTTATTAAAAATTTGTCTTTTTCAATAGTAAATGAACATTTTTGTTTTAAAATGTATCCTTTTTAGTTGGAAATTAAACTTTTTAGTTCAGATTTCTTGAATTGTGGTAAAATTCCTTTTTTTCTATCTGATAAACCAATGGAGCGAAAACGAGCGTTTTCGCTCCGCTGTCGGACAAATAAACTTTTCGCGACCAGGAAAGCAAAAATTTCAAATATATGTTTTTGAGAAAAAAAAATTCAAACAAATAAAATTTATTTAAATAAATAAGAATTTATTATAAATAAGGCAGTTGTGTCTGAATAATGTAGATATTTAATAATAAAAATAAAAACCTAGCTAAGTAAAACAACTCGATCTTTCTATCTCTTTTGAAATACAATTCAAATTTAATAATCATTTATTATTTAATCAAATAGTAATTGCTTAAGACAAATTCCATAAATTTCGTGCATTCCTTTATTTCCATGAATTCTTTGAATTCTATTAATTTCTTGAATCGCGTGATTTCTGCAAATTGTATGAATTTCCTGAATTCAGTGCGTGTCATTAATTCTGTGAATTCTGTGAATTCCGTGATTGCAGTCAATTTCATAAATTCCTCGAATTACATGAATTCTATGAATTCCTCGAATTATATGAATTCCATGAATTACAAAAACTAAGCCTATCCAGTGAGTTCCATGAATTTCTTAAATTCCGTGATTTAAGTGAATTCCTTGAATTCCACGAACTCCATGAATTCCACGAATTCAGAAAATCCCTAGAATCTTAAGCATTCAGAAAATTTCATAAATTCCTTGAATTTCTTCATTTCCATGAATTCTTTGAATCCCGTTAATTCCTCGAATTACGTGAATTCTGGAAATTGCATGAATTACATAAACTAAGGCCATTTTGTGAATTCTTTAAATTCCGTAAATTTCGTAAATAGAATGGATTTCCTGAATTCCATATATCTGATTAATTTCGAAAATTCCAGAAATCCATTTAATTCCATGAGTTTGATGAATTCCGCGAATTTCGTGAATTCCTTAAATTCCTTAAATTCCAAATATTCTGGAATTCCTTGGATTTTTTAAATTTCATTAATTCCCTGAATATCGTGAATTCCGTAAATTCCTTGAATTTCACTAATACCCTGATTTTTTTGTGCAAAATTTTCGTTCAAAAAACACTCTGATAAATGTATTGGAATGCTTAACAATGACTTCGCAATTTACAACACTTACAATACATGTATTGCAATTTCGTAATTTCAATACCATGTTTGCAATTTTACCTTGCGCTTGTATTGTAGAAGCCTTATAAAGGTGTTGTAAAATTTTAAACATTTTTAACAGTGTAACTTTTAAATCGGAATTTTTGTACGTCTTAATCCACTTATTTTTCTTACTGGAACAATTGTAGATTTGATGAATTCGTTTTCGAAAAATGTTATTTACCAAAGGAAGCGTATTTTGTACTGAATTGATCTTAATTTGATCGAAATTCTCTTTTCTGAATCTAATATTACTCAATTTAGTGCATCTAGCATGAAGCTCTTTTTAACCAATTGGTAATTAACTTACCTTCAGTTATTGGACGGTTAACTCACCCCGGCCGGAACCGGTTTCCCAACGTGCAGGTTTTTCTGTAAATCATGGCTTCTTAATAACCTTTAACTTCGACAGACCACAAAATCTACGAATATTTAATGAGTCTGTCAAAGTCATGAACGAAGAATGTTTTGACATGCAGGTTTCAAACCACAATGATAAGAGGATTCCTAATGTGATATTTAGCGCTTGTTATACAAGGATTTATCGCTAGAAAATTGAAAATAAGACACTACAGCACCGAGGGTTAGCAAATCCATGATGTGGAGGAAATCACAAAACCGCAAAGAATGTTACATCTGTTCAAATAATCTCACTGGAATCAATGGCAAAAACAAAAACAAAATTGCTTTTGCCAAAGTTTCTACGCTCAAAAAACTCATCAAGGTTAATAAGACCATTAATCTAGTACAAATCAGCATCGAGATAGAGTATGATAGAGTAAGATAGATAGCGAGATAGATAGACGATAGAGTTAGTGACGATCATGATGATGATGTGAAGCATGTTGGTGACAATGGCATTGTTGAAAATAGCCAAAATAGCAGAGATAAACATCTTGAACCAAGTGAAAACATTTTTTTTACAAAGGGTACGAAGTCAACAGTTTAGAAACAGAGTGAAAAATTCAGGTAATACTTAGCATCGGCAGTGGGTGGAAATAAAAAATTGGTATATTGTAAGGATGTTGATGGACTAATGAATGCGTTGTTGCCGAACGTATACAAAAGTAAATAGGGACGGGTTTTCAATAGACTTATCTTATACCAGTCACACATTCAACCCAGTTAAAAGAGGAATACCCCAACTATAAACTGGTCCTGAAGGAAATAATTTACGCGGCCTAACGGTCAGAATTGTGTGGCGACTTGAAAATTCTAAGAATGGTAACAAAACATCAGCACGAAACCACTGATCAATCCTCAAAAAATTTTTCTCCTACCGTTCGACATAAAACTTAGCCTCATGAAACAATGTTTTTAAATCAATTAAAAAGAGGGGGAATGTTTTGAGTAGCTGGGGGAACAGTTTCCACGACTGTCAGATATGAAACTCGCGGCAAAATGTTTTTGATGGGCCGCAGATAGGCAAATGTTGCGGGACGAAACATTTGTCAGAAAAATGATTGTCGTAGAAAAATCTGCTTGGCTAAGTTTCAAACAATTCGTAGAAAAGTTTTTGGGCAACGAAAGGAGTTCGGATTACAAGGAGGTTGTTGCTAATATACTCAGCAATTTTGGCAAATTGGAATGCCTAATGAACCTAAAACTGCATTTCCTTCATTCCCATACTGACTATTTTTCGTATAACTGCGGAGATGAAAGGGAAAACAGATCGAGCGATTCCACCAATACCTCAAAGATGCGGACCGCCGATTCCAAGGAATGTATGATATTAATATGATGGCCGATTACTGTTGCTTCCTAATAAGAGAGTGTGTTTAGAAAGGAAAGAAGCGGAAAAGGAACCCTGTTCACTGAACATTTGAGGAGAAAAGAATACGTTAAGGACGAAAAAAATGAAGTGAACTGATGTTGCTAAGCGCTCGCAGTTTTAAGGTACTTTTTGGGGTTAGCATGACATCCTGATTTGTTTTCGTCAAACAGACTCTTGATTTGGATTCAGCGAAATCAAAAACATACAGCTGTCATGTCTTTATGCGTATTGGGGCTAATCACCTTGTTGAACTCACAGGCAAGTCTTTTTTTCGCAGGTTTGAAGCAATATTTGAGGTTAGGATAGGCAGCTTGGCAGTGAGTCCTGCGTGTTGTCGTAGCATGATCCAAGAATTAGTATATTGGAGCAGATTAAAATCCAATGTATACGAGAAAGGGAACAAAATTTATTTTCAGCAAAGAACGGGCTATTAAGCCACTCCAAATTTTTTTCTTAGGAAGAATCCATGGCTCGGACAGCACAAAGTGACCTTATGTTCAGATGCGGTGACGTCATAAACTTACTCTTGCCGTATTCGTTCAAACATCGAGGCCGTTTCTTCTTTTCGAAGTAATGGATCAGCTAAGCTTACGGATTGAGGTGATTTTTGAAGTAACGTTCGACTTTTTTTTTGGTTAGCTATGATTTGTGAGAAAAAGGGATACCAGTGAATATGTAATGAATCAAAGTCACCTAAAAAATGAAAATTTTGCCATTCGTTATATTACAATGATATTACAATAGATAAATTATTCTGGCTATTTGTAAGCAGTTCTAAGATTAGGTTTGACGGTTTTGAGGTTAGGGGTGAAAGACCTCTGGACAGGATTAATAAACCTATACTCAATTCTGTTGACCCATAAAACCTGTAAAATAGAGCCAGGTTACATCTTTTATGAACAAAAAGGACTATTTTTTCTATTTTTGGATATTTTTTGCGGTTAAAACAAAAATCCTAACCTCACGGGTTTAAGCGGCCACAAGATTCTGATTCGGCAATCTCAAAAACATAAGATCAATATCGTCTGGTAAAAAGTTAAGGCAACTTTTTTTTGTGTGCCTGTTTTATCATTATTGAGCATAGTTGCCACAAAAAATGAAATTTCAAACCAAGAAAATTATTCTTCTACCAAAAAAAGAAAATTTTCATTTAACAAATTAATTTTAAGCCGAAAATGTCTTTTC
This sequence comes from Belonocnema kinseyi, assembly GCF_010883055.1. NCBI lineage: Eukaryota > Metazoa > Arthropoda > Insecta > Hymenoptera > Cynipidae > Belonocnema > Belonocnema kinseyi. The sequence continues at coordinate 126,763,409 of NC_046661.1, forward strand.
CACTAAACAGTTGCATTGTCAACTAAAGACATTAGCCTTCAATAAAATTTTTTTTCAACAAAGTAGTTTGGGTCCTATTCAGGCAGGTTAATTTTTCATACATAATTATTACTGTTTAACCAAATAGTTAAACTTTTAACCAATTTCCCAGGAATAATTCCCCGTCTGTGCTTACAAAACATAAACCCAGGCTGGAGAAACCTTCCGGGTTAAATTGCTTTAGAGTGGCAATAAGACGACCTTGCTTTCTCTCCATGAGTCATAATAGCATGGAAGGAAGAGAGTCCTAAAAACACACCTAGCGTATCTGTGACGGAAGGCTCACGCTGCGTCATCTCTCTCTCTTTTCTCTCTCTCTTCCTTTTTGTTGGGAAAGCAACCAGCGGTCGCCAACCCAACGTATTTGACGCGTAATGTAAACGTTATTCCCGTGTTCCTTTTAATTATTAATAATTAACAGAACCACATTTTCTTATTATTAGTATTATTATTAATAAGGGTTAGGGAACACAATAGAGATAAGCTGTAAATATTTTCTTCATTTGTATTTTCACGATATTTATCTTTAGTAACACGTTTCAATTTTTACTTTCGTGGAGACTATAAATTTAGTTTTATTTGTCAGGATATCCTATTTTTTTACATACCTACATGCACGTTATTCATTTCTCCTTGCGATCTTTATTGTTTGACGTGAACCTTGTGATATTGTATATTTTAATCTGTTAATTTTATATTTTTATATAAAAGCATTAGCCTTTTATTTGTAATCTTACCTTTTAATTTTATATATTTCTATGTAATTTTACCTCAAGTGGATATTTTTAATTTTTCACACGACGCGCCATATTGTCGCCAGTAGGGATTGACGGGGCACCCGCTATGCCCCTCCATCAGCGACGCGAATGGCCGAGAGGACCGCGCTAATCGCCGGCCGGCCCGCCTCTCGGCCGACGAACATAAGAGCGGGTGCGTGCAAGCGTAGGCTCGCACTTCTATTCGGGCTTCCAGTAGGGTAACCTCAGTCCCCTAATCGCTTTCGGTACTTGTACCATTTTTGTTGAGGATAAAGTGCTTTCGAATCCTAACATAATTCCAGGTCTCTCTCTCTCTCTCTCTCTTTCTCTCTTGAGAACTCTCCTCTTGATCGTCCATTCCACTCAACTTCCGTCTCTCTCTTTCTCTCGTAGTCCATTCGCTCATAGCAGCCCCGCCACAACTCTTTTCTTATTTCAGGGTCGGTACGCTCCTTGCAGCCCCGCCTCACCTGCTTTCCTATACTTCTACTCCTTCTGGGACGATACGCTCACCGCAGTCCCACCCTCTCTTTTCCTATTCACTACAGGGCCAGTAAGCTCTTAGCAGCCCCGGAACCCTCTGATAACTTTTTCGGGGTGCGGTATGTCCTTTTTGCGGCCCCGATCCTCCCTGCTATGTTTCTTTTACCTGCTCCTCCTTGCCAGACGTATGTCCGGAAAATCCAGAAATCCCTGTCCCAGCAAGCGCACCTGAGTCCGCCGTCGCTTGGCCGCTCTCCGCGATGCCCTTTAGACTTCTGACTTTTCTCAAGTGGAAGACCTCCGGCCACCCTCTTTCTCTACCGCTTTCCGCACTCCCAAGGCCGCTCAGCGGTCCTCCTTCCAGACTGTGTAAAAGTCCATTCTATTCGGCCCTCGACTTCTTCTGCCGCTTCTTCGGGCTGCCTGGATAAGTCCAGGCGTTACGAAATTCCGGCTACCTCAGCACCAGGCACCCCTTCCCCTCGCAAGCGATTTCGTTCGGACGATAGCGATGATGACGACGAGCTTCTGCGCTCGCTCCCAGCGCCGACGAAGCAACCGGCACAGGAACAGACTTCTAATAACGACGGGAACCTCTCACTAAAAAAAAGGGTCGCCAGACCCCAAGACTTGGTTAGTGGCCCTTACATACTACGTGTGTCGGGGCCCTCCACTCACCAACGCCTGGACGGGCTCCAGGTCTGGAAATACCTCTTGAAGGTCAAGGGGGCCCATCGCCTTCCGTTGCCGCCACGCACCAGCCGGGAATTACCAGCCAGAAAGACACCAGAAGTCGTGGTGCAGTAGCCTCTGCCCAGGAGGGCACGACGGGTCGCCACGCCCAGGAAGATCTGCACATCATCGACATCCTCATTCATCGTCGTGAGAAGCCTCTGCCTAGGAGGGCACAAACAACTCCACACACTCCGCCAGCCAGCCTCTCGCATACTCGCGGCCACACGCCTCGCCTCCAGCACACACCATCTTTACCTTCAGATCAAGTACGGTCACAACCAACACCCCGGCTTGTATCATTATTCCAGAAAGTTGAAATTCATACCAAAATAGACGAGTTTTTAATAAAAAATAAGTTTTTTAAAGAAGTGAAATTTTTCAGTTCAGAATTTTTGACAAAAAGTATGACTTTCCAACCAAATTATTGAATTTCTAATAAAATAGCCGACGTAACTTTTCCTGACTTTTGAGATAAGTAAAATCATGCAAATATATTTTTTCTGTATTTTTTATTTCATTTTTGATACTTATTTAAAATGTTTTTACATGTTGTATATTGTATAAATATTTTCGAAATGAAAGAACTATTTTCTCATAAATATTTCAGTTTTATCCTAAATTTTTACCTTTTACTAAATTTGTTACTAGTAACAATTTACCGCCCAGATATTAAGTTTTTAGTAAAATGGTCGGAATTACATGTTTATTGTTTAAACTTTTTTATATATTAATTGTTTAAAAAATGTAATCTAAACCTATTGGAATGGGAAGAACAAGAAGAAAAAAAAAGAATTTAGAAAATTCAAGGAATACATGGAATCCAGAGAATTCATGAAATACGTCAAATTTAGGTAATTTACTAAATTTAATAAATTCCATGACTTCCGTGAATTTCATGAATTCCGTGAATCCTGCGAATTCTATTAATTCTATGAATTCCATGAACTTCGCGAATTTCATTAATCACGGAAATTCAATTAATTTCGTGAATTCCACGAATTCCATGCATTCTTTGAATCTCGCGAATTCCTTAAATTCCACAAATACGCGAGTTATATGCTATATAGTAATAAAAGTTTTGGCTCCGTCAGAATATTTCTTTATTTGGCTGGAAAAAGTGTCCTGAGAAATCATTTACATTTTTTTCTAAATTTTTCACTTAAACAAGTGCCCAGCCGCAAGGATGATACACATGTGTTACTGACAACTGAATTTGCAGTGAAATTAAAATGCATGTGAGGTACCATACTAAACCCAGCATTGAAAAACTACAACGTTAGGGATTATAACATTACCTCACGTTTCGGAAATAAACTTTCAATACATGTAGTGGAAGTTTCCAAAATAAATTTTCAACAATGTAGTTTCATTTTTTGAATGAGTGTTATTTCTTAAATGTCATCCATATTAGTAGTTATTTTCACTTATAACCCCTTTCCTTTGCTAACAACTTCAGATCCCCCCCCCCCCCGAACCCGACTTAACTTGTTAACATTGTTTATGAAAAGTATCACCAGTCTACTTGTTTGTATAGGATTACTACTCTCCGAACAAGGACTCCCCAGTCTCATTATCCAAATATCGATGGGGTGACTCTGGTAGCTGAGCTGGTACTGCAAGTGTTGTAAATTGTGCAATATAGATTTTACGGGTTGCTGGTACTGTTATGAAAATTGCATTGTCATGATGAAGATTTTGTTTTGTATTTTCGACGTCAAAGTAATGGAAAGATTTAGCTTCAAGCCATAGATCTTTGTTCAAATGCACAAAGGCTTTCTCTGGAGGAGTTCCACTAAATTTAGGAACTGTGTCTGCTTTGCTGTGTGCGAGACTTGTTATGGCTACGAAACGTCGAAAATCCGAAATTTTTATAAAAACGTTATAATCCTCGAAAGTAGGATACTTTTTCCAAGGTGGCCAGATGTTTACACTTGCTGGCGCCAAGACAAAGTTTGCGGGTAGTCCATCCGTTCTATGCTCTTCCTGCTGGAGGTCTTTTACAAAAAAAGAAACCTTCCCTATTTGGACGGCAAGAGTGAAGGGCTTTAAGAAATCAGGAGGACAAGTTGCACCTAATTTTTTAGGAAACAAAATTGATATTCATGTCGCTGATATAGAATGTGAAATTACTTATTGAAGACATAACATATATGGGTTTTTTCCACGTAAAGGACAATTATGATATCATATAAAACTTACGGATAAGATGAAGAAATCCCCCGAATAGCAAGAGAAGGAAGGTAGGAATAATTGTCATTTCTTCTGAATAGCTACAATGACAAATGACTGCAAACTGATTCTGTAAAACTGGGGCGTAAAAAGTGACTGGAAAAATACTGGCTATGTATACTCAACCTAATAAATTCAGTTTAATGACAAATCTTATTTATTTCCCATACGATATGCTTTGCGCAAAACGATTGTTGATTACAGCTCTAAACATTTTCCTTATTTGTTGTATTTAGGGAACATGAAAAATTTTCGATTCTCACGTTTAAAAATGCAAACAAATAATAAAGAATTATAATGGTTTCAAAAATAGTCGTCTCTCTTCCGACGGCGAAATCTTTTATTTAACAAATAATATGAGGCCAATATAAAAATATTAAAAAATCATGGAATTGCTGCAAATTTTTTTGTCATTTGTGCAAATGAATGTTTACATGAACTTTTAAACAAAATTTTTCAGATTGGTTTTTGTACGGTCCATATTATGATTCTAAATATTAGGAAAATAATGTTACTCGCTTTCAAACAGTATTTTCATTCCCAAAATAAAGATCGGTATTTATACTTTTGACGTCTTGAAATACCAAATCCCTATTTAATGAATTTCAAGATTAAGTATTGTGCATGTTGTTTCAGATCAACAATCTTTTCCGTAAAGTTCCACTCTTTTTATCTCTTCAAAAAACTTTTTCTACTACAGTTTGGAGAGGACCATGGAAATTTACGATTTTCTTAATTGATAAACATAGATGAAGGATTTTAAGAAGAAGGTGTGTGTTGTGCCAAATATTGTGGCTTAGGCTATTTGTGATTTCGAAAATTTATCGCTCATGACCTTTTGCTGTACTGAGTGTTTTTGCTAATGCTCTTTATGATTTCCAAAATTTTGCTCTTATACCCTTGTGTTATGCCAAATTTTGTAGCTTATCTCCTTCTGCTGTCTCAAGTGATGTTACTTATGTCATTTTTACTTCCAAAATTTGGCGCTTTGGTCCCTTTGCTCTGCCAAATTTGGGAGATTATACCCTTTTGCTGCACCAAGTGATGTTGCTAATGGCCTTCTTTACTTTCAAAATTAGGCACTTTTGGCCTTTTGCGGTGCCGAATGTTGGCAATCATGCCCTTTTCTATGACAAATGGTGGCGCTCATGTTTTTTTTGATTTCCAAAATTATGTGCATTTGCCCCTTTGATGTGCCGAATATTGGCGCTTATGCCCTTTCGCTATGCTCAGTGTTGACGCTTACGCCCTTCTGATGTACCAAGCTTGTTCGCTGATGACCATTTTTAATTCCAAAATTTAATGCTGATGCACCTTATCGGTGCTAAATCTTGAGGCTTATGCCCTTTCCTTCTGCAAAATTTTGTCGCTTAGGCGGTTTTTGATTTCGAAAATATTTCTTGTATGCCCTGTTTCTGTGCCGGATCCTGGTGTTCAGACCCTTTTTCGTTACCAAATGTTGTCTTTTACCCCCTTCTGTTGTGAAAAATGTTTTCCGCTTATGCCATTTTGCTGTGCCAAATACTGGAGCTCATGCCACTTTACTGTGCTAAATTTGAAAGCTTATGCACTTTTGGTTTGAAAAATGTTGAGGCTAGTACTTTTTTATAATTTTAAACTTTCGCGCTTATGCCCTGTTTCACGTCGAATGGACGGATGGACACCCGACAAAAACTATGAGGGTTTTTAGCACTGGTCTACGAAATCCTGAAGAGCGAGATACCACCAAAAAGTAGTATGAAACTTCAGTGATTACAATAATTGTCCTAGCATTAAATAAAATGATAAAAATGATAAAATTTCGAATTGAACAAGATTCAAATTTAATTAAAGATCTGCTCATTCAAAACAAACGACGAATTTTTTAGAACAGTTAATTTTTCATCAAAAAATTCTTTCACCTTGATTTCTCCCACTTTACATAATTTTTAGTAAACAGCACCTTTTTACTGGTATTTTTTACAGTATTTCAGACACAAATTAAAAAAATTTTTAATTCATCAACTTTAAAAATAACATATTTCCTACTATAAAAGATAGCTTTTCAACAACATACCTGAATTTTCAACCGAAAAAGATTAATTTTAAAAATTATATACAAAAAAAATCTAACCAAAAAGACTAATTTTCAAAAGATCAAGATTTTTCACTCAAGAAATAAATAAAAAGAATATAATTTCAAATTGAGAAAATGATTTTTTTACTGAAAAGGTAGAATTATCGACTTACAAAGAATAATCTTTAAAAAAATGGAAGTAAAAATTTTAGCCAAAAAATTAATTTGAATCCAAAAAAGGCAATTACTTGAATTTTTAATAAAAAAAGATTAAATTTCGACAAAATAATTGAAATTGCAACCAAACAGCTGAATTTTTAAATAAAAATATGAATCCTAAGAAAATGATTTCTCAAAAAAGTGAATCAACCAAATCTTTTAAACAAAATAGTTGAATAATTAAGCAAAAAAAATTATCAACAAAACAATTGTAATTTTATTACAGAAAAATTTAATTTCTACTAAATCAGGTGATTGTTTCAATCAAAGAGGTAAATTTTCAAAAAAATTTAATATTTATGTTAGAAAAAAATGAAGTGGACTTTTCAGGATCAAAATATGAATTTTTATCACAACATCAGTTTCTATGAAAAAATTCAATTTTCAATCCAAAAAGACTAATTTTTATCGAGAAGGATGACCTTTTTACAAAATCATTGAATTCTCTACGAAACGGATCCATTTTTATAAAAAAAATCTAATTTCTCTTGAAAAAGATTAATCTTTATTTGAGAACTTTTTCTTGAATACTTCAGTTTTTACACAAAAAAGAGTTTAGTTGACTTTTCAAAATCAAAATATAAATTTTCATGACACAATATATGTTTCTATGAAAAAAAATTGTACTTTCAATCCAAAAAGACGAATGGTGTAAACCAAAAAGATAAATTTTTAGTAAAAAAATGTTTTTTAATAGTTGAATTTTCATCCAAAGAAGAGTTCCGTTCACCTTTCAACAACAGAATAAAAATTGTAAACAATAAGTTAATTCGCTGCTAAATATTTAAATTTTTGAACAAAAAGTATCATTTTCTAACAAAATTGCTCAATTTTGAACCAAAAAGTTGCATATTTTTTGCAAGGAAAATGAAAATTCTACTGAAACAGGGAGAATTTTCATATCAAAAGGACTTCAATAAAGAACTTTATATAAAATGTAAAACTTTTTATTTAAAAAAAGATTTAAATTTTCATCAAAATAGATTTCAACTAAATTTTTAACACAAAAATGTTAATTTTAATATTTGTACTAAAAAAGATAAACTTTGAAATCAAAAAGAAAAGTTCTTCACAAAAATTTTGAGTTCGCAACAGAAAAGATGCCTTCTTAAAAAATCGTTAAATTTTCAACTCAATAATAAAATTTATAAATAAAAAGATAATCTTCAGGATGAAGTTCTTGCGAACTTGCAATAATTAAGTACATGACTGAAGGATCCCTCCCCCCAAGGCCGTAGCCAGCCGTAGGGCCCGGCGGGCCCGGGCCCCTCCCCCGAAATTCCGCGAATCCTAAAATTTTTCTATAGATGTAAATCATGTTTTAAAAATATGTCTATCGATTAGCCATATTTTTTAAGACAACGCTACGCCT
>NC_046661.1:126771399-126775904 GCF_010883055.1 Belonocnema kinseyi
TTGTTTAAAATATTTTTACCTGGCTGGAATTTTTTTTGAAATTTAGAAAAGTTATTTAAAATGTTAAACGCTGCCTCAAAACATCTCCAATTTTCTAAGGAAGTTGAATAACATTTATTTGCTCACTTGAGACCTTTCAAAGTTATTTTAATTAAGGGCATGTGATACTTTACCATATATTGAAACATTTTGCTTTAAAATCTTCTACTCTTTTTCGAAATTGAAGGAAATATTTAATTTTTCAAAATCTTTTTGAATTTTTTCCTAAAGCTCATTTTTTCAATTCAAAACTCGAAAGAAATTATTTTGGGAACCTGAAGAATTTATGCCATTATCCTTAATTTTTAAAAAAGTCCTAAAATATCTTATAAATTTTCATTGTTTTTTAATCGTTTCAAAACTTCTACCTATCTCTTAAATTTACTAAAATTTGTTCTAAAATTATATATTATGACACGATGTTGCTTTAAAAACTTTTAAAACCTTTTTTTTTAATGTTATGAAATAATTTTAAACGTTTTGTAATCTTTTGTAATAAGCTCTTAGAACTCATTATTAAAAAATTGTTTGAAATTTTTCCATGAATATAAACTATATATTTTTCCTTCTCTTGATGTCCTAAAAAATTAAGTTTACCTAAATTTAAATAAAATCCTGGAAAGTGGAAATAATTTATTAAAATCTTCCATATTTTTTTAAGAACAATTTTAAAAACTTAAAAAATTTTTATTATTATTTCAAAATGAAATATTAACTACTTAAAATTTTCCCAAAACTGTTAAAAAATATTTAATCTCAAAATCTTTCGAAATTATTAAGAGGCTTCTATTGTTTTAATTCTTAATATAAGTTTTTTCAATAATTTTATTTTACTTATCTCTTTGAAAGTTAAAAAAAAGATTACCCAGATGTAAAAAGAGAAAACATTTTTTTCTTCTTAAAAACTACGGAATTATAATAGAATAGCAAGATGTTAAGAAAGAATTATTGCACAACATAAAATAGTTAATTAAAAAAAAAGTTATAATTGAATCTTTATCTAGTTTTATGTGAAAAAATTAGTCATCTAACAATGAATTGATTTTTTCCTAAATCTTAACATAAAAAGCATTAAGCAATCATTTTAATTTAAACATAGAAATAATTTGTATTCTACATTTTCTTTTAATATCATATTCATTTTTGCAAATTTGTTTTATTGGTAACTTTTGATACTAATTTCAGAAAAAAAATCAAACGTATTTCCATATGATTTGAAAAATCGAATGCAAATACATATTTCAGTACATCAGAATCATTTGAAAAATTATCTAATTGAAATAATACAATTGCAAATATAAATTTACTTTTAACATTCAAATTATATTCAATATTCCATTATAGAACCTTTAAGCCAATAATCAAATTATGTTAATTTAATTTTAATCAAGAAATAACAAGTTTTTTAACATTAAATCATTAACATAATTAAAACATTAATATAATAAATTTATACAATTGTAACTTAGCTTATAATAACTTTATGTTTTAATCAAAATTTTAATTATAATTTACATAAAAAACTTATTAAACTTAATGATTTCGCAATATTTCAAATAATAAAATTTGAAGATAAACTTTAAATAATTATTCCTGTAACGTTGAGTAAACCAATTAAAAATCTCTTGAAATTATATTTAATTTTTATTTTTTAAATAATTTTAAAGCATAAAATGTAAATATAATATTATTGAAAGAAATTAATAGCATGCATAACATAATATTATTATTATTAGTAATTAGAACATGAAAATAATAATTTCATTTAATTCTAATTCAACTTATGAAAACTTTATATTCAAATAACATTTTTCATTATAATTTATATCATAATATTATTAAACTTAATGATTTCACAATATATCTATTATTATAATATTCTTTTATATTATTAATAAAAATTATATTTTAACATAAACTTTAAATTATTATTCCTGTAACATTGAATAAACCACATTCTTGTGAAAAGTATCTTCAGTTATTTAATGTAAAGATTGCAAAATTATGAGAAACAAATTTAAATATTATACATGATAATAATTCATTAAAAATAACAGCTGTTATTGAAAGTGAAAATAAAAAGACACAAAACGTTAATAATTATCGGCGATCGATAAAAGTAGAAATCTAGTATATTATTTCGAGTGATTTTATACTTTGTAGAAAGATGTCGCCAGTCGCCATAAAATACGTAATTACTTGACCATTGTAAGATTCAGCGCCCATGCACTACTAATGGAGGTTACGAGTTTTTATATATAGGATTTAGCGGAATAATGTTTTGTTTCTTATTATTCCTTTCAAAAAATTGTTCGGGGATGTCCTTCATACTATTTCATTGCAGCTCCAAATTCAGTTTTTTTAAATTGTGCTTTTTGCGGTAAAAAATCCGGGGGAACTAAAATTGATTAACCAAATAACGAAGTATCACATGGTCTTAAGAATTACTTCTTTTCGAAAAAGGGCGTTTGCAGTCTCACTATCAAAATACACTCGCGCATCACGTTTACTCATACTATACAAAAAAACCTCCACGGATCTGCACTGCTCTGATCGCTGTGGTGACTCTGGCTGAGGTTCATTGCCTGATATGAAACGTATTGTGAATTGTGCAGTATAGATTTTTCGGGTTTTCGGAACGGTTATAAAAATTGCGTTAGTATAATGAAGATCTTTTCGTGGACTATCGACATCAAAGTGATAGAAATATTCAGATTCAAGCCATAGATCCTTTTTTAAAAGCACAAGGGCTTTAAATGGAGGATTTCGAACAGGATCAGGAGCTTTTCCGACGTAGCTATTTGCTAATTGTGTATTCGAAACGAAACAAGTCGAATCTTTAGTTTGTATGAAAATGTTATATTCCGCAAATGTAGGATACTTTCTTCTAGGCGACCAGCGGCTTCCTTTGATGGGTGCCAACCAAAAATTTGCAGGTAATACATTTGCTGTCTGCTGGGACTGCTGCAGTCTTTTCACGATGAAAGAGGAGCTGCCGAGTTTGACAGCAAGAGTAAACGGCACAAAATAATTTTGGCGTCCAAATGCATCTAATTTTTAGACAAGAAAATTAATATTGATGAAGTTAATATAGAACGTAACATTACAAGTTGAAAACATAAATTTAATTAAAAATATATTGAAATTCTTAAACAAATGAGAATTTCACTTAAACTCCAAAGATACGAGAAGCTCGGGAATCGAGAACTCCAACGATAAGAGCGACACAGGTGTTCCCCCTGCTGTCACGTTTAGATTTCGGGGGTAATGAGTGATGACGCATACATGTCTACTAAACGCAAGCGCGCGCCGGATTCAAGGCCAAGTGCACTTTCGCGCGCCGGACTCGAATAAGACAGGGGTAGAGATCTTGTATGTTGAATTAACTTAATTTTAAATTACAAAACACTGATAAATCATGCTTAGTGGCATTAAGAAATTTGAAAGAAATGTCTGGAATAAAACTTATTTTTCCAACAAGTAAAAATTTTCAACAAAATACCAGAATTTTCAACTAAAACGGTAACTTTCACAAAAAAAAATTAAATAGTTCAATTTTCATTTAGAAGAATTAAAATTTTCACCAACATACTTTATTAAACAAATTGGATAAGTTTTCAAGCAAAAAAACTGAACTTTTAAGTAAAATGATGAATTTTCAATACAAAAATTACTCTTAACCAAATAGCTGAGTTTTCCACCAAGAATAGATATTTTTTGTACCAAAAAAGACGTTTTTTGAACGAAATTGTTGAACTTTTAACTGAATATTCATATGAATTTTCAACAAAATAGTAGAATTTTCAAGATTATAAATTTTAAAGTAAACATAAAATAGTTTAAAATTCGGTTGAAAAAATGTTTTCAACCAAATACATCCATTTTTAATTAAATATTTGAATTTTCAACCATAGAAGGCCAATTTTCCACCAAAAATCAATGAGTTAAAAATTACGTAGAAAAAAAATTATTTTTTAATCAAACAAAAAACGAGTTTTCCACAAAATAGTGTAACGAAGAAGAAGAATTTTTTACCAAAGAACACTAATATTAAGAAAATGCATGAACGTGTGCAAAGTTGTGTCACAACTCTATTTAGAGGATCAATGTCAGGGGTAGAGGGAAAAAATCACTCTTGCTCCTTTGGAGTCGGGGCGCTCGAATCTGTGGTCTGCTGGTATCTTTAAATCTCGTATCTTTGGAGTTCGAATGAAGTGAATTTATTTGACAAGTAAAGCGTCTAAATACAGATATGATAGGCTTTTCCCCTATTCTCTTTTTCCTCCTTTTTAGTTAATTCCTATTCTCATCTATTTTTGAGATACTTTCTTTTTTTTTGTTTGGTTTTTTCAACATGAATAATTTCTAAAAAAAGACCTACTCTCTTCCCTCATCTGGATATTCAACAACAGAACTTCCGATTGCCGGTTGGGTGCTCTTCCATTAAGCTATTAGATTTAATATCA
>NC_046661.1:126776004-126815213 GCF_010883055.1 Belonocnema kinseyi
ATCTAAAGGAATTTATATTATCATGAGAGATATTTACCATCAATCAGTGTAGATTTTACTGCAGCATCTGCGAACACACAAATAAACACCATCGTTCAAGTTATATCTTTAAATAAAAGAAAACACTTAACGTCATATCAGACTGGATGGAAAATAAATTTTATACAAATTCTAAATTATATATTTTTAAGATCTACTCTCTTTGCTTGAGATAGTGTGTTTTCAACAAAAAAGGTTCCTATTCCGACGCCCAAACGTTATTCTTTTACTTGCAAAGTACACTATTATACTCCATTGTTGGTTAAAACTTTATTGTTTTTAGTTGGAAATATATCTTTTCTTGTTGAAAATTCAACTGGTTGGCCAACGTCTCGTAGCGGGCGGGAAAACATCCCTGTGACTGTTCACAAAAATAATGTTGGTCGAACTGCTACCTTTTTTTAACGTCTCACAGTGGAAGGGAGGACACACCTGTGAATGTTCAAAAAAATAATTTTAGCCCAACCCCTACACCTTTCCAACTTATCGCAGGGGGAGAGAGGACAATCCTGAGGCTGTTTACAAAAATGACATTGGTCCAACACCTACCCCTTTCCAACGTATCGAATCGCGCGGGTAGACTGTATAAAGAAATAATTTAGTTTAAACCCTTACCCCTTTCCATCATCACGTAGGGAGCAGGAATACACCCCTGTGGCAGTTTATGGAAACAATTTCGATCAATACACCACCCCTTTCCAACGTCTAGTAGTGGGCGAGAGGATACCTCTAAGGTTGTTTTCAGAAAAAAGTTTGTTTGAATCCCTGTCCCTTTCCAACGTCTTTTAGGGAATGGCAAGACACCCCTGTGGCTGTTGACAGAAATGATTTAGGTGTAACCCCTACTCCTTTCAAGTTTCTCGTAGAGAGCGTAAAGAAACCCCTGTGAAAATAATATTCGTCCAACACGTACACCTTTACAACATCCCGTATCGCGCGGGAAGACACCCCTAATACTGTATAAAGAAATGGTTTCGTTCGAACCCCTGCCACTTTTCAACGCCTCGTAGGGGGCGTCAATTTTGGTCAAACCCACACCCCTTTCCAACATCTAGTTGGGGCCAGAAGGCACTCCTGTGGCTGTTTACAAAAATAATTTTGTTCAAACCCCCACATCCTTCCAGCGACTCACAGCGGACGGGAAGATAACCCTGTGGCTCTTCAAAGAAATAATTTAGGCCAAAATCCTACCCCTTTCCAACGTGTCGCAGTGGGCGGCAAGACACCCCTGTGGTTGTTTTTAGAAATAATTTCAGTCGAACCCCTACCTCTTTCCAACATCTCGTATGGTGCGGGAAGACACCCCTGTGACTGTTTACAGAAATAGTTTTGGTCTATCCCCTACCTCTTTTAACCTATCGTAGCGGGCGGGACGGCACCCCTGTGACAGTTAACAGGAATGATTATGTTGAAACCCTACCCCTTTCCAACGTCTCATAGGGAGCGGGAAGACACCCCTGTGACTATTCATAGAAATCATTTTGTTCGAAGCGCTGCCCCGTTCTAATATCTTGTACGGTACGGGAAAACATCCCTGTCACTGTTCAATGAAACAATTTTGGTCATGTCCCTATTCCTTTCCAACGTATCGTAAGGGGCGGGAAGAAAATCCTTTAACAGTTTACATAAATTGTGTTGGTCTAACCCCTACCCCTTACCGACGTATAGTAGAGGCGCAAAAACACTCTTGTGACTGTTAACAGAAATAGTTTTTGTGCAACCCCTACCCTTTTTAACGTATCGTAAGGGACGGGAAGGCACTCCTGTGAATGTTTACATAAATAATTTTTTTAGAACTCGTGTCCCTTTCCAACGTCTCGTAGGAGGCTGGAAGACACCCCTGTGACTGTGGGTAGAAATTATTTCGTTCGAACATCTGCCTACTTCCAACGTCTCGTAGGGGGCGGCAAGACACTCCTGGGACTGTTTCTGAAAATAATTTTGTTCAAATCCCTACCCCTGCACAACGTCTCGTAAGGAAAGGGAAAACACCCCTGTGTCTGTTCACAGAAAAAATTTTGATCTAATCCTTACCCCTTTCCAATGTATCGAAGAGGGCGGGAAGACACTCCTATAACAGTTCACAGAAATAATTTTGGTCTAACCCCTACCCCTTTCCGTCCCCTTCCCCTTTCCCGAATTTGAATACTTGAACTTCAATACTTAAACTTTTTTTTTTAAAGTTGTTGATAACTCTTGTACATATTTTTTGTATTTGATACTTTAGTTAAATTAATCAGGCCACGGCCCGCATACGCATTTACAGAGGCATTCGTGATTTGACAAAGTTTTGACCCAAATAATCTTGAAAAACAAACGAAAAAAAAATTCGGAAGTCATCTGTGATAGTTTGCGTAAAATCGTATAAACTATGTACGTCTCAAAGATGAAAACCACCATCGTTGAACTGCTTTTCTTGATTTCTTTTTTTTTTTGTAAAACGTTATCTCGGTCAAGGCTACTGTTTTGAAATGACTTTAACTTTTAGATTGGCTTGAAGCTAAGGTTCGTCCGAAACTTTATTTTCGAGGCAAAATTTCTAGTCTTGCAACCTAATATTTCTTAAGGTTTAAAATTAAACCTGAAAGTGTATAATAAATACTTTGGTCTATATTATAAAAATTTACATTTAATCATCTTTTTTATCAAAGGTGCAACTGCTTTGTTAAAAATGTTTATTTTCTGGTGGACGATTAAACTGTTTTGTTGAAAATTCTTCTTTTTTTTCAAAGTAGGATTTTATATCAAACTGTTCTTTTTTTGTGTATGGTTCATAATTACAGAAAAAATGTTGGTAACAGCAGAGGTCACGAGTCCAAAAAAAATTTTCAAATTCTCTCAATAACTTTTGGAAAAAGTTGGAAGCACAGTAGTGCAAAAAAGGGTCCGTGGACAAATTTTTTTCAGAAGAAAATTATTATCCGATTTTAAAATGTTTCCTAACAACAGATAATAAAATTTCGCATCGAACTGTCATGGCCGATTTTTAAATTTTTGTTTTGTCTTTTTGTTTATTCAATAAACAAAATTTTAAAAAATTGACTTTTGAAGTATATCGGTTTTTGAAAAATGCTTTGATTCAATCTAACATACCTATAGAACTGTATACAACTATCCAAAAAATAAGTCAGTTAGCAATATAAATGTTAGAAAATTTATTAAATTTGTTATAAACAAATATGTAAATGCAAATGGTTTCGTGAAGATTGGCTGTGATTCGTCACTTGATTCGCACTAAATTGGAAAAACTCGATTTTTTCGTTGCAATGAGCTGTAAATAACTAAATTCAAAATTTTTAACAACATTTTAATGACAGTAAACAATTTATGATTGTAAGCAACAACTGTTCACTGTCATCAAATTGTTAAAAAAATTTAGAAATCAATTATTTAGAATTAATTTCATCGAAAAAATCAAGTTTGTTCCTTCAAAAATTGCCAAAAAGTGAATTTGTTAATTAAGATCACTTAAACAATTATTAACTCTTTTTTCGTGACCAAATATTATACTTCGGTTTGAATTTCTATTAAGATGTGATTGATTTCATAAAAAACGTGGTTTATTCCATAAAAAATACCTCGTATGGATATTTGTTCCCCAAAATTGTTTTTAAAATAACAAATTATTTATTAACTTCTAGGGTCTCAACTAAATAATTCTTTTTTTATATCTAGTTCAAATTTATTGCGAATCAAGTGGCAAATAATCACAGCCAATCTTCATGAAACCATTTTCATTCACTCATTTGTTTATAACAAATTTAATAAATTTTTAAACATTTGCATTGATATTCGAAATTTTATTAAAGAGTTGTTTTTCGTTTTCTAAGTATTTTGATTGAATCAAAGCAATTGTCAAAAAGCGGTATACTTCAAAAGCCATTTTTTTCACTAAATAAACGAAAAAATAAAAAAAATCGACCAAGACAGTTCGTTGCGAAATTTTCTTAGCATTGAAATCCAAATGAGCGTTTTCAATTTTTAGAATTAGGAATAAAATTTTATTTTTTTCATTTTTCAGTTAAAATTCTTTGAATGTAGAGGAGAGCTTTTTCAATTTAAAAAATTTTACCTGAATACTGTTGTTGTAGTGCTTGCAATTTAAAAAATTTTCTTCAATTCTTTTTTGATAACATACACGTAATATTTGATATAAAATATTTATTATAATATTGTAATCAACTTACGGGTGAAGTCAAGATTAATCCCGGACAAAAGGAGAAGAAAGGAAGAGACAATCTCCATTTCTGCTGAATAGTCACAATGTTAAAAAAACTGCAAACTAATTCTTCAAAAATCTGGTGTAAAGAATCACTTAAAAAATTACAGCTTTATATACTTTTATCCCTTCTATTAATTAAAAAAAAAATTATTTATTCACAGACGATATCGCGTGGAAGGAGAAAAATTGTTGATCACAGTTTTAAGCATTTTCCTAAATGTTCATATTTGGTAAGCATAGAAAATTCTGGATTCTCACGTAAAGAAAAAAATCAAACAAAGATGAAAAAAATTACAACCAAAAAGACGAATTTTCAATATACAAAGATTTTTCAGTCGTGAAAGAAAAAAAAAGTTAACGCAAATTGTTCAATTTTCAAGATAAGGCGAATTTTCTGTACATAAATGAATTTATAACTTAAAAATATGAATTTTCAGCAATAAAAATTTCAATAAGGTTGAATCTTCATTTTAAAAAAGATCAATTTTCAACAAAATATTTAAACTTTCAACCAAATTTTGTCGACAAAAATGACAAATTTATTTCATTTTTAATTTAAAAAAAAATTTTGTTTGACTTTTCAATATTAAAATATGAGTGAAACAAGAAACAAATTTTGTACTAAGAGAATTGAATTCAAAACCAGAAAAAACAAATTTTCAACAAAACTGTTGAATTTTCAAAAAAGGAATTAATTATTAAGAAAATTGTTGAAATTTTTACTTGACTTCTCAACATCAAAATATGAATTTTAAACAAATAAATTTGGTATGAAAAGGTTAAACTTTTAACTAAGCAGTTGAATTGTTCATCGAAAAGAGTCACTTTCCAACAAAAAATACATGATTTTTTAAAATAACAACAAAAATTTTCATTCAAATAGTGCAATTTTCATCCAAAAAAGAATTGAGTATGACTTTTTAATATCAATGTATGAGTTTTAAAAAAGAATTAAAAATAATGCAAACAATTTTCAGTTTTTAAAAGCAGTTGTATTTTTAACCAAAAAGGATTTTGTTTTTAACAAAATTGTTGAATCTTTAAACAAAAAGGCAAATAAAAAAAAACTTAAATTTTCATCTGAAAAATTTGAACTATACTTTTCAACATCAAAATATGAATTTGAAACAAGTAATTTTTCTCTCAAATAATTAAATTTTTAACAAAATTGTTGAATTTTCAATCAAATAGTTGCATTGTCATACAAGAAAGATAAAAAGCATACAATGACAGATAAATTTTTAAATAAAAAAGGAACATTAAAAGAAATAAATTTCTATCTAAAACAGATTTCATTTGACTTTTCAACACTAAAATTTAAATTTTAAATAAATAAATTGGGTACAAAATCGTTTCATTTTCAACCGAAAAAGATGACTTTTTAACAAAAATGAATAAATTTTTGCAGTGAAACATAAATTTTCAAATAAATAATGGAAATTCCATCCGAAAAATATTTTAATTTGACATTTCAAAATCAATTTATGAGTTTCAAATAACAATTAAAATTTTGGCGATAATACTTAAAAAAGGTTGAATTTTCAACTAAACAGTCGAATTTCCAACCGTAAAAAAAGAATGTTTAACAAACAAAGAAAGTTTTGAAATAAAAAACAACAAATTTTCAAATAAATAGTGCAATTTTTATCCACAACGGATTTTAATTTGTCATTACAACAACAAAGTATGAGTTTTAAATAAGAATTTTATACTACTTATACTACTTATACTACTTGTAATCTCTTAAACCTAAAATTTGTTATAAATGGGATAAAAAAATATTAAATTAAAATTCAAAAAATGCGAATTCATTCTCCCTGACAGTTATTGCAAGTTATAAAAATTCCCTTACTTTTACAATATTTTTTTTAATTCTTGACTTTTCACTAAACAATAAAATTCCCTGACTGTTTAAAATTCACGTTTGCTAAGTTTTTTAACACAGACTGAAAAAATAGAACCCAATAGGAAAATACAACTTTTTTTCCTTGAATATTTATTTTTTGTAATTGAAAAGTCAACTATTATATATTTTATTAAGAATTTCGTTTGAAAATTAATTCTTTTAATTTAAAATTAATTTTTGCATTAGTTCAAAATAAATTTTATCATCTTCAAATTGCCTTGTTATTGAGAGAATATGAATGTCTTATCTGATCAGCTTCTTTCGTTTTAAAAAATTTTTTCCTTGGAATGTGGTATATTTATAACAAGAAATAAAATAAAAATCCATTTATCGAAAATAATGCTTTAAATTTAAATTTTAGTAATTCGGAACATTTATTTTAAAACAATATTCAAAAACATTCTTTAATATTTAAAAAAATTGAAAAATAGACATTTTTAAATTTTAAAAGTTTACTCAAAAATTTTGAGAAAAATTTCAGTAGACCTAAAAAAATGTAAGAATTTCCCGAAAATGTTTTAAAATAATGGAAAATTTGCAGAAAACTTAAAAAAAATTATTTTATATGTGTGATGATTTTCAGGCTTTTAAAGAATTTTAAAAGAATTCAAGATGAAAAAAATCGCCTCGAGTTATCTTCGAAAAGTGAACAAAAATTAATTTAACATCAATTTTAATTAAATATTTCTAAATATTTTCAAACATTTAAAAAGATATTATGATGCCCAGAAAATGTCCAAAAAATTCAAAACAGCAGTTTTCTATTAAATTATTGCCAAATACGGTATTTAAACAAATTTGAACGTAAATTATTTTTAATCTATAGGTGATAAGATTACAAGTATTTTTTAAATTAATTGTATTTTTTAAACCATTTTTTTCTTGTAAATTGTAGAAAGTTATTGATTCATACAAGTTTAGAATGTTTAGAGAAATCTAATTTTATAGTATATTTTTCAATTATTTCAACAATTTTTATTTGTTTAAACCATTTTTTCACCTACAAAGCGAGAAAAATTATTTTATGCCACAATTAACGGATGTTGAGAGCAATATTTTTTTCCAGAGGACATTTAGCAATTTTTAAACTATTTTGTGCTCTTGAAATCGTCAAAATTATTTTTTTTTGCAACTAATGATACAATTAACGAATAATAAGTGTAATCTTTTTTTGCCTGAATATTTTTTAATTATTTAAATGACTATCAATCATTCACTTGCACGTGTTTATAGGGAAAATTGTTTATTCAGCATTTGCTTATATCAGAACGTATGCCCTATATCATTTAAACGATCATAATTTATTTAAAAACTTTTAAAATTCTTTAGGAATATATTGCTTTAAAATTCTTTAATTGTCTCATTAATTTTAGAAATTAATAACTTTTTTCAATTCTAAGAAATAAATTGTTTAAAATATTGACAATTGTTTAAATAATGATCAGATATGAAAAAACAAGAACTATAAGACTTGATATTCATCAACTTTGTATAATTTATCCAAAATATAATAAACTTTTACGATTTACAAGAGAAAAAGATTCGTTCAAAAAACATTAATTGTTTAAATATTTCAAAAGACCGGGGCGCAGTGGGATTGAATCGAAAAACAGGGTTCAAAATAACTTTTATCTGGCAGTTCTTAACCGATTTGGAATTTTTTAAAATAAAAATTGAGCCATAAATTTTGAAGAGATTTATGTGATCTGATTTTTAGAATTTGGTTGTTTAAACTTTTAAGTGAATGCAAAGAGTAAAGAGAATGTCGATATTTTCTTTTTTTTTTGTTTATCTTCTTGAAAATTTTTTTCTATCATCAGCATTGCTAGACATTGTGCACGGGTTTAGTTAAATGCGAAAAAATATGACATTGTTAAATTAATTACCATAAACAAATTAACTTAACAAATAGTCTGCACTATAGATTCTTCATTTACAATTCAAATGCGTGTATCACAATTACTTACATTTATCGAGAAAATAATACTAGATCATAAAAAATGTGCGATCTGAATTTTGTTTTGTTTATTTTATAAACAAATTATATAAACAATTACCTAGTGTGGACATTTAAAGGCAGAAAGAAATGAGGTTTTCTCTTAATTATTCTTAAATTTTATCGGCAGTGATGTTAAATGATGGTAAATCCTTATCCAATATTTTTTATTATTTATATAAGCAAATTATTTACACAAATGCATAGTGTGAACATTCAAATGAAGAAAGACATCGTTTTCTCTTTTAATTTTTCTCAAATTATATCGCCAGGGATCTTTAGTGATAGAAAATGATTATACGATATTTTTATTAATTTCAGAAACAAATTATATAAACAAATGCACAGTGGGGCATTTAAAGACCGAGGTAAATACTTGTGTCTCATAATTTTTCTTAAATTATGTAGCTAGTATCCTTTAGTTATGAAAGATTATAATTCGACATTTTTTATAGATTTTATTAAAAAATTATATAAAAAAATGCCTTTTGTGGACATTTAAAAACCGAAAGAAATCTTTTTCCCCCTAACTTTTCTTAAATGATGTAGCCAGTGATGTTTCTTGATCGGAAATTCTCATCTAATATTTTTTATTAATTTTATAAACAAATTATATAATAAAGTTTATAACTTTGGCATTTAGGGGTCGAAAAAAATCCTTCTTTATAATTTTCCTCAACTGATGTTGCCAGTGAAGTTTAATTATGGAAAATTATCATACAATAGTTTCTGTAAATATTGTAAACAGATTAAATAAACAAATACCTATTGTGGATGCTCGAAGGCGGAAAACATTTGTTTTATTGAAACTAGCGTCAAAGTATTTATAAATTTTTTTTTACATGTATTTACATGTATAAAGAATTTTCGAATATTAAAAATGGTTGGTGACATAATTTGAGGATATTTAAGAGAAAATCCGATTTCTTTCTGCCTTTAAATTTCTAAACGGGGCATTTGCTTATATAATTTGTTCATAAAATTAATACACAATATCGGATGTTAATTTTCTCTCACTGAATTTTACTTGCATCATAATTTAAGGAAAATTGAGAACAAAGGCGATTTCTTTCTACCTTTAAATATTCGCACTGCGTATTTGTTTATACAATTTGTTTAGAAAATTAATAAAAAATATCGCATGATAATTTTCCTTCATTAAACATCACTAGTGGTATAATTATATATAAAAAAAGAGAAAAACAATTTGTTTTAACCTTTTAATGCCCACACTGGGCATTTGTTTATAAAATTAATAAAAATTATTGCATGACAAATAGTTATGATCGAGTATTATTTTACGATGAAAACAAATAATTTTAACCCAAAAATTTAGTTTGCAAAGTAAGAATCTATAGTAGAGACTATTTTTTAAGTTTATTTGTTTATAACAATTAACCTAATAATGACATAATTTTTATTTTTATTTCAACTTCCCCTTTGCATAAATTCTGGGAATCCTGATCAGAGAAACAAAAATTTAACGAAGATAAAGAAAACGAAAAAATTTACTTTTTCTTAACACTTTGCATTAGCATAAAAATTTAAAATAAAAAAAAAATAAAAAATCAGGCCACATAAATCTTTTCAAAACTAAATTATAAATTAAAAAATAAAATCCAAGATCAAAGTGATTTTTAAACATTTTTTTAAGTCAGTAATTTAAAACTTTAATAGCAATATATTATTATTTAATATAAATAAATTTTTATTTACGTGCAAAAAAAAAAAAACTTTTCATGTACAAAAATATTTTCCTGGACACAACAAATTATATCTTTAATTTAAATTTGTTAAAGTAACCACTGTATTTCTTTAATAATATAATTTTTTCTACTACCGATTGATAAGATAATTAATTTTAAATTAAATCAAACTACTCAATTACATTAATTTAAATTATTTAATTAATCAAATTAATTTTAAATATTCAGAATTGACGAATTTCAAATTGGAAGTCGTTTACATTAAAAAAAATTCAGTTGTAAATCTTCAAAATATAAACTATTAAATATATATTTAAATGAAATTCCCATAAAATATTAGTCCTAATCGTGGAATAATTTGCAAATCTACAATTATAAAATTTTGGAATTTTTAATTACAATTCTTCAAAATTCGAAAAATTATAAAATTTTCATCTTTGAAATTTTAGATTTCTGCTTCAAAACATTCATGATACAAAATTTCAAAATTCTAGTGTTTTAAAGTTAAGTTTTTTACATTATTTAAGATTAACATTTGAAAAATCAATTTGAAAAATAAAAAGTTCAAAACTTCTGAATTTTGTTTTTCAAAGTCATGAATATTTAAGTATTGTTATTTATGCATATTTTAAAATTAAAGATTTTTTAATTGTGAATCTTCCAAATTGAACAGTTTTAAATTTTTAATATTAACGATTCAAGAATTTTTCATAAGAAATCATTAAATGAATGTTAGAAATTACATAGCTCTAAAATATAAATATTGGGGATTAAATAAATTTTATTTAATTTAAGCAAAATTGAGCTATTCCAAAAAATGTTTTTAGTGGGTATTAACTATTCAAGAGCCTTAAATTGAAATTTTCAGAAATTGCAATTTCAATCTTAAAAATCCCTAAAATTTGGAATAGCAAATTAAATGAAAGATATTGAGCTCTAATCCTTTCAAATTAAAAAAAAATTTTTTTTAATATTAACAACCAAAGTTCTGGATCATTTTTTTTTCAAAAAAGGATATCCTCGAACGGGTCATCGAAATTCAATAATTGAGTTATCAAACTTTTTGTTACGAAGTATACTTTACACTAAATTAATTTGTAATCAAAAAGATGAATTCTTAACCAAGAAAATTAATTTTGTTCTGAAAAATAACAAGGTGGTTCAATTTTTAATTAAACATAGATACATTTTTAACCAAAAAAATTGATGTTCTACCAAAGATATTGTTTTCAAGAAAATGGCTGAGCATTCAATCACGTAGTTTAATTTTCAATAAAAGCATGTGAATTTCCCCCCTAAAATTGAGAGAAGTCAAATTATTATTTGAAAAGATTAGTTTTTAATAACAAAATCTTTCTAAACAAAAAATTAATTTAAAAAACGATGAATTTTTAACTGAACTAATGAAGCTTCAACAAAAAAACTAAATTTTTAATAAAATAGTTTCATATTCAACAAAGTATAGTGAAATTTTCAACCAGAAGATTAATTTTCCACAAAAAAAGTATTTTGTTAACAAATCGGTTCAAACATTTAACCCAGCAGTTGAATCTTAAACTAAAAAAAATTTCGATCAAAAAAATTTTGTAGTTCGTATTTATTTAAATTAAAAATCTCCTTTTGAACTACTGCAAAATACAAACTTTTTTCTCACTAAAATTTTCGGAACAGATCATAGAGTCTCTTGACATGCGGAAGAATTCTTGCACAGGCGAAGAAGTTTAATTAATTTCCAATTTTTTTAAACAAACGATATTATAAACAACATAAAAATGTTTTTTTACTACCGAGCAATTTTTAGCGTAAAAGATAGTTATAGGTGTAAAAGGTTTGCACAATAATGTGCAAAGAATATAAAAACCGAGCCAATGTTATTAAATATTCCACTAGACTAATGCTAAGAATTTTAAGGGGAGAGGGAATAAATTTTCAACAAAGAAATTATTTAAACAAGTTCCATTTGTGCTCTAAAGAGATTTTTAAAAAATTTAAAAAAAAAATCTATTTTCCCAAAATGAGGAGCAAGAGGAATAATTATCAATTTGTTTGCTTAAAAAATTGTATTTCATATACTTTTTAATTATATAGTGGCAATTGAATTGATTTGTAAAAAAAAATTTGTAAAAAAACATAAGAATTGGAAAAGTTTGATAGAGTAAGGTGATGGCGTTACATTCTTCATTCTATAGAAATAATTAGGTCAGATTGTAAAATTTAGAATTTGG
This sequence comes from Belonocnema kinseyi, assembly GCF_010883055.1. Classification (NCBI taxonomy): domain Eukaryota; kingdom Metazoa; phylum Arthropoda; class Insecta; order Hymenoptera; family Cynipidae; genus Belonocnema; species Belonocnema kinseyi. The sequence continues at coordinate 126,788,099 of NC_046661.1, forward strand.
TCAACTCTACCTCCATTAAAAAATATTGTTTGCTGATTGTTTGAGCAAAGTAAAGAAAAATGAAAATTATTTTACCATTTTTGAAATTACACAAAACCAATGGCCTCCAAGTTAATTATAAATGTTCAGGGTCTTCATGTGATACTTTTACACAGATTTCTGTTTTCGATTTTAAAAATTTGTTTCGGTTGTATATTTTACTTATTTTTCAAAGAAAATTTAAATTATTTTGAAAACGTTGCAAAATTATTTGCATTTAAATTTTACGTAATAATTAAAAAAGGTTATTAAAATTAAAAACGTCAAGAATATAAATTTTTATTTAAACCACGCACAGTGGGGCAAAAAACCTTTTTTTAAATTTTTGTTCATTTGATAAAAAAATTTTTTTTAAATTGACTTTTCAAGTATTCGGATTTTTTCAAAAATGCTTAGATTTAAGAAAACATAGCTAGAAATATAAAATTAACTATCCAAAAAAGACGTGCAATAGCAATATGCAAATTTTAAAAAAATTATTGAATTTCTTGTATACAAATAAGTGAATAAAAATTGTTTCGTGGGGATAGGATTGGTTACTTGATTTGTTTCAAATTTGAAAAAATTATGGAAAAAAGAGTTTTTTAGTTCAAATAATATAAGCAGGTAAATAATTTGATATTTTAAATGGAATTAAAAGAAAAAATTCATATCAGGTATTTTTTCTGGAATAAATAAAATTTTTTTAAATGGAATCGATCACATATTACTTGGAAGGAAAATCTAAGTACAATATTTGGACATTAAATAAAAATTAATAATTGTTTATACTACCTTAATTAAAAAATTCACAATCTGTCTATTTCTGGAGGTTTAACCTTGATTTTGTCGATAAAATTAACTGTAAATAACTAATTTCTAAATTTTTAAGAGCATTTTTATGCCAGTAGACAATTTATTATTATAAGCAACAATTGCTTAAAGAAATTTTTATTATTTTTGGTATTTATAAATGAAATACCGGTTTTTTCACGCAACTGACAGCCAGTTATTTAGCAATGATTTTTTTCATGAATTAATAACATTTTATTATTGTTTAACTAAATCTAATCAACGAATGAATTATTTGGTTATTTTTCGGAATTTAACCTTGTTTCTTTGTGTGGTCAACTGTTAAGAACACATTTTTAAACTGTTTTTAATAGTCCGATAACTTTCCAATATTTTTATTTTTAATAGCAATTTAATTAACGGAGTCAAGTAGTAATGAGGTTTCTTTAATAAATCATCAATTTTTATCAACTTATGGTAAGCAATTATTGCTAAGTAATTTTAATTATATTGCACAAGAAAAAAAACTTTAGTTTACAAATTATAAGCCAAGAAAAATTTGTTAAATATATTCTTAATATAATTAAAAAAAGTGTACCATTATCGAACTTTCAAAAAAACTTTAAAAATTATCTTTTTAACACTTCATTACAGAAAAAAAGTTTTAATTCTGAAAAATTGCTACATATTGCATTTGTTATTTAAGCTAAGTTGAACAATTAAAAAATTTAAACAATTCATAGAAAAAAATCTTTGTTAAATAACGGGCCCTTATTTACGTGAAAAACAGTATTTTATTTATGAATACATAAAATGATCAAAATTTGTTTACTTAATTTCTGTTTACCATAATAAATTACCTTCTGTTCTAAAAATGTTAAAAAAAATGTTCAAACAAATTTTCTGAATTTTTTAGGTAACTTATTGAAACAGTACTTGTAATCTATTGTAATATTACTGGTTATTTATGTTAACGTGCTATAAAGGACCAAAAATTCAATTTTAAACATTCTCATTCACTTGCAGAAATGTATGACATTTTTGGGCAATTCATGGTAATATTACAGGTCATTTATGGAAACTTAAGATAAATTACCAAAAATTCAATTTCAAAATTTCTATAATTTCCGGAAATTTATTGAAATTTACAGTAATTTAATCAATTACCTATGGTACTTTTTCATAAATTACCGCATAATTCTATTATCTACAACTAAAATTTTCTTACATTTCTTGCGGTGAGTTGGCTGATTATCGTAAAATGCGAGCTCATGGATGTATATAATTTTCATTTCCGGAAATTTAGGGAAATTTTCCGTCATTTATGGTAATTTTACAGCTAAATATGGCAACTTACTATAACTAATCCATAATTCAATTGTAAATATTCTTATATATTTCTAGAAATTGATAAAATTTGTTGATAATTTATGGTAATATTCGATTTAAGTAAAATATGACGCACCCCCCCCCCCCCGTTTTTTTAAATGTCTACGTTTTGAGACCTTCTAAATCCGAAAAAACATGTTTTTACGAAAGTCTCTCACTCTGTGCCTCTCTGTATGCATGTATGTATGTTTGCATGTCTGAATGTATGTCAGTATGTCTGTCTGTGAGTACGATAGCTTTTTAAAAAATTAATCTTTCAGATTGGCCTTTGGTTTACTCTTTGCAAACTGAAATCATTTAAACAATTTTCGAGACCGTTTTTTTTTTAATTTTCTTGTAACGCCTTTTTTATTTAAAAACACTAGAAAAGTTATAGCACTTAATAAGTTAAAAAAAAAGAAAATTAAAATTTCAAGCTAAATAGCTCACAAATATGAAAACAGTCCAGAAAAGAAAAACATTACTTTTCAAAAGCCCTGCAGGATGATCATAAAAACTGTTTTAACTTTTTTTTAAATTTAAAATTTAAATTTCGACAGCACAAAAAATAACGAAAAATGAAAAACTCCATTTTGCAGAGAAGCCAGATAAAACAAAAGATCGGTTAGTAAAAATTATGGAAACAAAAAAGATCTACAAATTTGTTGTTATTCCCTTTTTGATAGGACGCGTAGCTTTTGTTTAGTTAAAAAATCATCCATGAAAAATAGTAAAATTAAAGTTTTAGACAAACGGTACAAGCGTTCAATTTTTCTTCTAACCCCTATAACTCCCATAAAAATTATTTCAGATATAATATTTTTCGAAATTTATCCTTACATCAATGTCACCTTTTTGTATAAATCTCAATAAAATCCCAAGGGGGGCAGCACATACACGATTATCCTGCTTTGCCCTTTTAGGAATAATTTGCGCTAGTTCAAATGATGCTAATTATTATTTTAAAGAATCTGAACAGAATTATGAAGGTGAATACTTTTAGATAACAAATTTTTTTGTTTATATGATTACGAATGAAATTCAGAATATTTTCAATTTTAATTGAAATGCTTCGAATTCAGAATAGTTCTATTTTAATTTGTGAAAGTTATTCAAATAACTATTGATACGTGCTGCTGTATTAATATGGCATTGTTATTCTAAAAACCCCAAATTTTTCCTTTATATTTACATAACTTTTGACCTAATTTGGATATTTTAGATTTCTTTTCAGACACTGGTTAAGATTTTCCCCTTCTTTCAAAATCCACGAGAAAATTAAAAAAATGTTCAAAATCAACAAAATGGCGAAAAATCGAAAGTTACGCATGGCTGTCAATCTAAATATTTATATAGACACTGACAATAATTTAGACTTTTAGGGCAATTTCTGTGAAAAAGGGAAACCCAAACCTTTGCTACTTTTAAACAAAATTTTTTACAAATCTTTGTTTGTTTGAATAAGATATTTTATAAGTTTCATGTGTGCTAAACCATTCTTGACATAAAGAGAATTTATTTGCTTATACCAATTTAATTTTTGTGTTTTTCTCGAAAATGGTGTAAGAGATCATAAATGAGTAAAATAACTTTTTGTACAACTCTAATAACCGTGTAAAATATTTTTTCAGCTTTTTTTTGTATCTATTCTTGTTTTTGATAAAAATCCGAAAATTCGATTTTATGAAAAAGAAATTCTCCTGGCCACAAAAGTTATTTAGCCCGCATAAAACTCACAAGGTATTTTTCTCAAGAACGTACCAATTCCACAAAAACTTGGCAAAAAATATAAGTCTGGGTTTTTTTGATAAAATCTACTTTTAGTATTGTCACAAAGCGCAAAAATGTGTATCGCCTAATTTCCTTTAAAAAACAACATATTTCGTCCCCGAGAGATTCTGAAACTTCAAATGTAGAGCCTGTCTGATTTGAAATGGATTCAACCCAATATTGTGTGATGAAAACCATTCAGTTATGAATCTTAATTAATTATAATATTATAACGTACTCACGGGCGAGGAAAAAAAACTCCCGATTAGGAGCAAAAATATAGGAATAAACTTCATATCTGCTGACCAGTCACAAAGACAGAGTAGTGGAAAAAAAGTCTTCAAAAATTCGGTGTGATGTGTGGCGCTATTAACGACTGCCACGTAAGATAATTCTTATCACTCCTATTCAATGATAAACTTTATTTATTCTCAGATAATACCATGTGGAAGAAGAAATATTGTTAATTAAGGCTGTAAAAAATTTTATTATTTGATGTATTCAACATGAATGGAAGGTTCTCGAATCTCTGATATAAAAAAGCATACAATTATAAAACTGTTAATATTTCCAGATTAACGCTCAAATGGGTAACTTTTTACATTCATAACTCATAATTATAAATATTAATAAAATAATGTTACGCTTTTTTTAAAAACGCTCTTGCCGAAATTTCTCGCAAATGACCAAGATGTTCCAGGGCTTAAAATCTTCATCTTAACGTTTCCTTTCGAATGCATTGTAGTCTTTGAGAAAATTCAATATGGCGGTTCCAATAGGGTACCGTGAACGGAAAAAAAATCATGGATATTCAGTAAATATCATTCACTAAAAGGCGATAATAATTCGAAACGGGCTCAAAGTGACCCCCAAAAGGTTTACCTATTTGCCGATCACGAATCTGGGGTCCTAATATGAGAATTCAAAATAGCAGGTCCAATATAGCGGATCTTAGGCACCCTTCAAGTTTTGAGTAATTTTATTTACTCTGAATGACATGTTGATGATTACTTCGGTGTATTTAGTGTCGCTAAGTACGAATCTGATGTCAGAATATGAGAATGCAAAGTGGCGGATCCAATATAACAAGTGTATACCAACCAAAAAGTTTTAAGTAATTTAAATAAACATGATCGACTTGGAAATGATTACTCAGGGGTTTTCGGGTCGCTAATTAAGAATCTGATATCAGAACGTTGTTAAGCATTTGTCCTTCAATTATCCGACGTTTTTTTATCCATTAGGAACGAAGAAAAAGCTACAACAAGGATACGGTAACCGTGAGATTTAATGGCGCAAAAGAAAGGGGCAGAAGCAATTCTTGCTTTTTGGGATGATACAAATGCATGATCAATTAACAAAACAAGACTTCCGTTTCCGACATGAAAGTGTAAAGTAGTGGGAATTGTTGATGCTGAGTTTTTCTGATATTGTGGTGATTGTGACAGTGTGGGAAGACTATGGACGAATTGGTAGTATCAGGGTTGGGTAGCGAAAAGAAAAGATATTGAGAGTTTACAAGAAAGTTATATAAGGTGGACACTAGGGGCAGACTGGAGGACGCCAGGATATATGGTGAGAGAAGAAGCGCAAAGGGATACGTTAAGTATTAGAGCGGGAAAGAGGGCATGTAAATTTGAGACGAAGCTGTGGGAGGGAAAGGGACGGGAGTTGACGAGAAATTGTTTGATAGAGGTAGAAGTGAATAGTGGGAGGGCGATCGAATTAACGAGATGGGAAGAAGAAAGGAAGGAGTTTTTTAATGATAGAGAAATAGAAGACGGGACTGGAGTAAACTATGAAGAATTGGAAAAAAGGGAGAGGGAAAGACAATTAATAGAAAGAAGGGGGCGTTTGAGGAATCAAAATACAATAAATGGTATAAGATGATAAAAAAGGAAGGGGTGCCAAAGTATTTAGGAAAAGGATAGGGAGAGAGAAGGTGGACCAGAAGAGCAAGGTTTAGACTGGGATACGAGTTAAGGGAGGAGATGTTCTGGGAAAAAGAAGAGAACAGAACGTGTAGAATATGTGAATGGCAGGAGGAAACATGGGAGCACGTATGGGAAGGATGTAGGAGAGGAATGGAAGATAAAGGAAGCTGGCAAGAAAATGAGGTTAAGATTCTAGGGGAAGATGGATTAGGAGAAGAATGGATGAAGAAGCTGGAGGGTGCTAGAGGAGCAATTGAGGGAGAATGAAAGAATGTACGTGAAAAAGGTAAATGAAGGTATAAAAAAGTGAAAGAAAAGGGAAACTCTCTCTCGCTTGCACTCTCGCTTTCATTCGCTCACTCGCTTTCTAATAAATCCTAAATTTCGCTGTCGTAGGAAATAGAAATAAGGAACTAGATATAAGACTTTATGTAAATAGTTGTAAATAATTGTATATATAGAAAGGATAATATTGTAAGATTGTAAAAAAATATAGATTTAAACGGAAAGATTGTAAGGAATGGAAGTCATGTAAACCCTTAGGGGACACATTATGAATAAAGAAGAAGAAGAATTAACAAAACAAATGAAAAACACGTGACTTCTAAAAACGCAAGTACGCTGTTATTGCATCAAGATGTTAAATTGTTTGACTTGTGTATGCAATTTTTCATAAAAGCACCAAGCTACCATTAATGACACGAAATTCCTCACTTGTTCATTTCAATCGTTGTGGCTAATCAACAGAAATCTGGCCTGACTACCAAACGAGTTTCATATCACACGTTGGTTGTCATTCGATCTTCAATTGTTTGATGATAGTGTGCCGTTTTTCTTTCAGTCATCACAGTACCTATTGTCGTCAAACAAGGTGAATAGGTAACATTTTTGTCAAAAATTGGTTCCAATTAAGTGATAAACAAATGTTAAATAATACAGAAAAACAAGGTGTAATTTGTTGTAAACCGGGAGATGACCAGAAATTTTTTTCTTCGATTAAAACGGCCACCCTGAAAAATTGAGTATTTACATTTTCACCGAGAACCAATTTTCAATTTAAAAAAATTTTTTTAATTTTTTCACAAAGCCATTTAATTTCTTATCACATAGTGATAAGTTACCAAAATTGTTACCAAATTGTTGAATTTTCAAGCAAAAAATATAAATAGTCTGCATTTTTAAAACATAAAAGTTCAATTTTCTAACAAAAAATTAGGCAGATGAATTTCTGTTGAGAAAAATTAATTTTCAATTAAAACAACAAAATAAAAATGAATTTTCTACAAAAAGTTGAATCTTATTACAATTTTTTTAATTTTCAATAAAATAGTATATACCTAAGCATAACTTCAACTTTCAACCAAGGAGTAGAATTTTTAATGAATCATTTTTTTGGTCAAAAAATCTATTATTTAGTTAAAGATTTAAATATTTTATTGAAACTTAATGTCTGTTGTTGAAAAGTAATCGTTTTTGGTCGAAAAATTATATTGTTTGGCAAAAAGTTTATTTTTTTATTGAAAATTCATTTTTTTTAACATTCATCTTTTTTGGTTAAAAATTAATTCTCTTTATTTGAAAAGTCTATTATTGTATTTTTGTTAAAAAAATAATCTCTGTTATTTAAAAATGACACTTTTTGTTAAAATTTAACGATTTTTTTAAAAAGTCATCGTTTTTGATCGAAAAATTTACTTTTGTAGAAAATTCATATTTTTCATTGAAAATTTCTCTTTTGGTAGAAAATTCTTTTTTTTTAGTTTTTGAAAATTCACATTTTATATTTAGGAGTTATTAATTTTTGTTGAAAAGTCTAATATTATATTTTTGTTGTTTATTCCAAAATTCCACGAATTGGTTGAGAGTTTATTTATTTCACTGAAAAATGAACTAGGTTCTTAAAAAGCCACCTTTTTTTGTTTAAAATTAACCTCTTGGTTAAAAAAATCTACTTTTATTGAAAGTTAGTTCTTTTTATCAAAAACAAAAAAAATTAGATTTCTTTTTCATCATTAATTTTAATTCAACTATTTTGTTAAAAAGTTATATTTTTTGGTCGAAAATTTATCCTTTTTGGATAGAAAAGTTTCTTTTACTTATAAAATCGTTTTTTTCATGGAAAGTTCAACTATTTGCTAAAAAAATCACCTTTTTATTAAAAATTCATTTCTTAGTAAAAAATTCTACTTTTTGCTTGAAAATTCAACTGGCTTGTTAAAAATTCATCACCTTTTGGGTCAAAATTGATCCTTTTCGATTTAAAGCTAATTCTTTTTATTTGAAAAAAATCATATTTTAATTTTAGAATTAATCTAAATTTGACTATTTTCTTAAAAAATCATCTTTTTTAATCAAAATTTCAACTGATTTATTGAACACTTGTATTTTTGGATAGCAAACCAATCCTTTTGTTATAAAAATCCTCATTTCTTAGAAAACTCATATTTTTTAGTTGAAAATTCGTCTTCAAGATTCGTCTATTAGAAAAGTGTAATAAGAACTGTATTTGGTGTGCAAGTTTAAATTTTGAATAAAATTATAATTTTTCAACTGGAAAAAAGTGACAAACGATGAGAAATCCCAAAATAGGAGAAAAGGTGACAAGTTCCTAAAATAGGTGACAAAAGGTGACAAAATTGAAAATAGGTGACAAAAGCTGAATAGGTGACACTCTACGATGACTGTTCTTTTGTTCTTTTTTTTGTCGAAGCATGGAGACTAATCAAAAGAACTCCTTAATGGACTGGAAAAAAATTTTCCTAGTCTCTCGTAAAATTACTCCCTCCGCTTGACCATCCTCAAAGTAACACCTGATTGTTGAACAATTTGTGAAATATTTTCCGAATTTTGTACTTTTAAAAGATCTTCTTGAAAAGAAAAAAATTTGAAACAATCAGCAGGAGTGCTGGCGATTCATAATCCAAAAAGTGGCAGAAGAGGACACTAACAGTGAAGTGCAGCCAAAGAAAAAGGATACGGTAACCATCAGATTTGATGGCGCAAAAGGAAGCTGCAAAAACGATTGTTGCTATTCGACATAATACAAATGCATGATCAATTTAAAGAACTGAGAACCAAATGGTGTGTGCTCGCCTGAGCGAGTGAGACTCATAGCGTTTCTGTGTGTTGCAATTGATGAGAATTCGAATGCGATGATTGATGCTGTTAATTTTGAATATTTGACGAAAAATTAACAAAATCCAGTGAAAGATCTTACAGATTGTATTGGATTTGTAACTCGCAGTAACTCAAAGCCTGCCTTTTACTGGAATGAATGCGAATCATGCCCAGGAATTGAAGGATTTTCTGATTACATGAATCAACTTCTTCAAGAATAAAAAATATCTCAAGTAAATGTATGATGTATGGAAGTTGACTGATAAATGCAATCCTAAAAAGAAATGTCTTTCTGCTGATAATTTTGTTGACGAAACTTGTCAGTCTACAAAAATTATTGCCTGATCATTTTGCCGCAAAGAAGTAATCAGAATACGTGATAAAACGTGAAACCCATCTTAAGGAAGGTGAGGTATTGTTTCAGTTCGATGCCTCTGAAAACTTCAAGTATTTGTTCAAGTTCAATTATTTAGTTATCCATTAATCTTCCATCACACAAAAAATACATAGCAGGGCTCAGTGGAAACTCAAGAGTGGATTTGTTGTTGCTCCGAGTGTGAACAAAATACAGATCGGACATTCATTCACTCACGTGAAAGATAACAAATTGGAAGTGAGGCGATACTTTGGCGCTGATGATTGCTTTTCTTTTGTTCACTACTAAGCACGTAACGGCTTTTGACCCTATGGAAATAATTCATGAGAATCTCCTCCGTCAACTACAGCTGCCATATTGTGTCTACCAAAACAAATTCTGTTATTTTTACTGTAGATACATGATCAGCCTCCATGAAAACCCTCGCGTAATCATTTTCAAGCTGATCAGACTAGTTTAAATCTTTTGAAACTAAAAAGTTTGAGAAGAAGGGCCATATAGAATATAGCATTTTTAATTATCATATTCTGACTCCTAGTTCGTGAAGAGCGATACAAAAGAACTGCAATTAATCATTTGGAAGTCTATAAAAATAATTTAGTTACTTAAAACTTTAAGGTTGGCTAAGATCCGCAATATTGGATCTGCCAGTTTAAATTCTTATATTCTTACTTTAGATGTGAAATCAGGACCCCTAAAAACATCTAAGTAATAATTTTCAAGTCAATTAGGATCATTTTAATTACTCAAATCATGAAGGTTGGCTTATATCTGCCATTTAAAATTCTCAAATCTTTTTATCCCGCCTACAATAGCTGTTCTGTACACTGTAAAGTAGGTGATAATAGTACAAAGAGTTTCTTTCCATCTGGTGATGTAACAAGAGCAGGAATTTTCTTGTACGTATTATGTAATTATTTATGGGATTTGTTCTAGGATATACTTAATCAGTGCGATGTGATAGTTGTAGGATTTGATGAATATTTAAACTCTGATAGTCCACGAAATCAAATGAATTTCGGAATCTGTTATGGGGATAAGGTCAACGAAGTTTTAACCAGATACTAGACATCCGCTTTCTTTGATCACATGACTTCTAATTATTTGATGCAAGCAGAATGATTCGAATTTTTTTTAAGATGAACAATCGGATTTCTCAAAAAATGAAAATCAGTTACTGCTTAATTTAGGTTCTCGTGGCTGGTAAGTCTCGAATGGAGCATTCAAAATTAACATAGAGAATACCAACTGAAAACTAATTAGTTTTTCACGAGGGCTGGAAAAACGCATTCCAAAAACCAAAAGTTTTGTGATAATTCTCGAGAATCTAGAAGACAAACTGTGAGAAGCAAAACTAACATTTTTTGAAACTTTTTCTGAAGATCTCCAACCTTTTCTTAGAATGTTCCAGAGAAATGAACATTTGATTCCCTTTCTTTTCAATGAACTACTAAATGTTTGCAAGCATATCCTTACGAAATTTGTAAATGAAGAAGTTCTGGAAAAACAAATCTGACCAAAGTTGGACTTCAAACTTCCTTTTTAGATCCTGATGTGTCACTTTCAAAAAATTTAGCCCAGAAACGTTTGTCAGACAGGTTTTTGGATCATTTTTAGACAGGCTTAATTACAGCGCAAAGCCAGGAAGCTACGAACATTTATTTTTGTTCATTACAAGCATTTTCTCTTGAAAAAAGTTTTTCAATCAATAAACAGATGTCAGTCGAAAACCAGCAAGAAAAGTCGATTAGAACCCAAAGAATGATTTTTTATTTTGTGAAATTTATTGTACACAGTGACAGAGATTTCATTATAACGAAACCACATGTCCGTTAAAGGGAATCGAGGATCTCGAATTCAAAACATTAGAACTTGAGCAAGTGAATTCTCTGAAATGTGTGATGCAGTGTCTGAAGTCCAAGTCAAAGGTTCCGAGCGCAAAAAAGTTATTTTTAACATGAAAGAAAATCTAAGGACAGAGAATAGTCACTATAAAAATATTGAGAATAATACAGTAACGGAATATTCTAACTTAATTGAAACAAACATACCATCTGAATCTACATAAAATTATATGGACTTGGTAAATATTTGCAGGCGTCACTGAACCCACGGGAGGAGGTGAACCGTGTGTTTAAAGCCATATCAGACAGCAAACTAAAAACAAAAAAGCACAAAATATTCAATCATCTACGAGCGACACCGGACAAAATAAAATTCCAACCAATGAAATACTGCCTAGTCAAGCCCGAATAATAGCAGGGAATTCAGAGAGGCGAGTTGGAACTGCGGATAATAAACCGAACCTCGATTCCTGTTATCAAAAATTTAGAAGAATTACATCAAACCAAACACCGAGCAGTAGAGTCAATACAATTAGTATCTTTGAAAATATTTTATCAAGCACTAGAGGAATTAGTACAAGAAAATCTGCTATGACTGTATTACTTCCATCGAAACTTGGCTGAAGCCTAAAGATAGGATTGACAGGAGAGGAGCCGGGTTCATATTGGCATAAAAGATTATATCAAGGCTATACAATCAGATCTTTCTGATATTCTGGTACTATATTAAGATCTAAACGTAGTAGTTAAACAGATAAATTCAGGAAGCTATAAATTATTTATTCTTTTATTGTATATACCACCCGATTTGTCAAACAGGACAACAGGACAACAAAGCAACTTTTGATATACTACAATATAATTGTATGGAGAACTCGAACGGGAACTATTTAGATTTGATTTTTTCTAGTTGCTTATGGTAAATGTCATCTTATCGACTAATGTTCCTCTTTTGCAACCTGAAAATATTGTTGGTAATAATAACAGTGATCAAAATTGAAACTTTAAAAGCAGTAATCTTTCAGAACTATAGACTCAATTACTTATTATTGATTGGACAGAAATATTAAGTCCAAACGACGCTCACGATGCTTGCCTTCAATTTTGTATTAAGCTGAGACAAGAGTTTGAATTATTTGTGCCGCTATTTAACTTGAATTATAAGAGTATAGGTCTCTGTCCACAATGGTACTCGAACTCTACCAAATTAAATATGCAAATAAAGAATAAATTCTTACGAAAACGTCGCGTAAACAAAACGGACTTTATCAAGGGACTAAAAGCAATCTTAGCTCAAGTAATATAATTAGGAGTAAAAGCCGATTATCAAAATTACATCGAATCAACTGATTCCAACATAAAGAATGATCCAGCCATTTTTTAGGATTTGTGAATAAATCCCGAAACAGAAGCTCCTTTTCAGGTGAATTGAAGTATAAAGCGAATCTCATAAAGATCTTTGAAAAATCCTTGAGTTAAACACTTAATGTTCCGATGCACAAAGTAAACACTGTATCCTCACGGTCGATACTGAAAAAGAAACAGCTGCGAAATCAAAAGCAAAAATGATATCTGAGATCGATCAGATATCCAGCTTCATAGTAAAGGATTGAGCAGATTTATTTTCCGAGCCTTTACAATTCATTTTTAATCTGAATCTCGTCTGAGGAAAATTCTCACGATTGTGGAAGTCAACTGAAGTATTTCCTGTACATAAATATGGAAACCAATCGCATGTCGAAAAATTCAGACCAATATCAATAATACCTAATTTTGCAAAGGTCTTCGAACTTTCAGTAAAAGATGACATTCAGAGATACATCGCACCTTTCTTTTATGAGTTTCAACATGGATTCGTTTGTGAACGTTTTTGCAAAACTAATGTAACCTGCTTCACGGAAACCATAAACAGAGCTCTACAAAAGGAGATCAGGTAGATGTAATCTTTTTTGACCTATCGAAGGCCTTCGGAAAAATCGATCACAAGATAACAAGAAATAAAGAGAGAACATAGGGTCCAATATAAAAAACCTAATTCCCACATTTTAGCTGATGACATACAAATTTTCGAAGTTGTACGGCAAATAGAAGATGCCAATTCTCTTCAGAAAGATGTAGATACATTAGAGAGTTGGTACAAGATTAACAAGCTGCCCATACAGTCTATTAAATGTAAGACTATAATCTTTCACAGACGCATGTTGCTATTAATATTCAATTAACAAATTGGTGACATAACAGTAGATAGAGTTTGCGACTAGAGCTCTCTGCTTCATCATCTGAACTTGCAAAATTTTACTAATATAAAAACGATGACAAACATTTAATGCGTACATAAAATCTAGGCTTGAATATCCATTCCAAGTATGGAACTCTATGCCTAAGAAATATGGGAATGAATTGGAATCAATTCAAAAAAGGTTTTCAAAATTCCTAACTCTCAAGAAGAATGGAAGATATCCAGTACATGGAGCACACTGTCAAGAAATATGCAAAAGATTTAATTGATTCACCCTCTCCGAGTGAAGACTTTTCGCGTGCTGTTACTTTTTATTTGAAATTCTCAGAGAAAATGTCGATTTTACTTTTTAAGGAATTACTTCCAATTTAAGGTACCAATGTCTTAAACCTAGCGCAATTCACCTTTCTATTTAAAATTTTCACAACCAATATACAGTGAAACCTTTTAATAGCCCTCCCTTCTATAGCTCTTTCGAGAATCGACGCTGCGCCGCAGGGAGGTGAACAGGAGTTTCGCGGGGTGCATGGCGTCTGAGTGTGTCACTCAAGCGACCACTCAGGTGTGAAAAAACTAAAGCGGAGCGGGCTATAATGAGTCAGGTCCCACCTAATTATGCAAATCACTATCTATTTTATAGTATCGATCATGCTATTCTTTTCTGTTTCAAATTATTAATTTATATCAATAGTATCTCTATCTTGGTTGCCCATTCATGGTTTAACCAAAAAATTTGTTCTGTATAAATGAAGCGGCCAAATACATCCAAAAATGAGTCTGTCCGTAAAGATAGAAAAAAAGAATTATTCTAAAAATTATTCGAAATGATTCTAAATTTTTAACATGCAGTACAGATAGAAAATATAAAACATTTTTTGATCTCAAATTTAAATACCTTGACTTCAACTTGAAGCACGAACTAGGAAAGTTGTAGCAAAAAGAAATGAAATTTTTACCAAAAGAGATGAATTGTAAAATCACGAAATATTAAAACCAAACAAAATACACTAACGCCTAACAAAATATATGATTTTCTAACTGAAAAGTACTAATTTTTACCGAAAATATAACTGTTTAATTAGTATTTAAAGAATGAGTTTCAAATATTTGTGAAGGTTTCACAAAAAATTAAATACTTTAACTAGTATTACCAAATTTGCCGACAATGTTTTAAATATTGCGCAAAGATTATTAAATATTTTAGGAAGATTTGACAATGATTTCATGGTTTTTCAAGGATTTTAAGTATCAAAATATTTTGCAAAAAATTTGGCATCGATTTTAAATAAATTACAAAGGCATGAATGATTTCATAATGATTTCACAAAGATTTTAAAAACTTCACAAATCTTTAAAAAATATTTGAAAGATTTCAAATATATCGTAAAGATTTAAAGAATTTCGCAAATATTATCGAATATTTCAAAAATATGTAACAAAAATTTCAATGATTTTCTAAGCATTTCTCAGAATTCAAATACATCGCAAAATTTCCGGACGGTCCTAAAATATTTTACAAATATTTTAATTATTTCGCAAAGTTTTCAGCAATTTAAAAAATATACAAAATACTTCAAAAATATTTTCAAAGTTTTTTAAAATTTTGCAAAGCTTTCCCATCGATTTAAAAGATTTTGCAGATATATTGATGATTTTTTAAAGAATTCAAAATCATTCCAATCATTTAAAATAATTCTTAAAAATTTTTTAACGATTTCACAAAATGTTAATTAATTTTGATTTTCAAAAGACTTCACAAAAATTTCAATTATTTTTGAATAATTTTTACAGATATTACTTAAAATGTTACACAAAAGCATGAATTATTTCTCAGTATTTTCACGACTTTAAAAAAAATATTTCAAAGATTGCAGAAGATCTCACAAAGATTTCAATGATTTTGCAAAGTTTTCAAAAATTTCAAAAATACACAAAATACTTCAAAAATGTTTCCGAAGGGTTTTTTGGTTTCCTAAATATTTCCAAGATTTTTGATATTACGCACATTTCAAATATTACGCAAAGAGTTCACAAATACGTCGGATGAATTAAAAAATTTCACAAATAATTTTTCAGAAATATTTCGAATACTCAACTGAGAGTCTGAAATACATCGAACCAGTGAGCATTGGGAAAAAATTCCTTTGTTGGTTTATAATAACGTACAACCCACAAATATTAACAGATTTGTATAAAAAAATTGAAAATACCTGGTGAGATTTCTTATAGAGTTGTCGAGCCTGATTTTTGAATTAGGTTTTCATCTTTTTTGTAAATAAACAAATATTATATTGAAAAAAATTTTTCTCCTAAGATTATAATTGTTTCTATTACAGACAAATTTAATAAACAAATGCAGTGATCAGGAATTTTTCTATAGACAAATTTAATAAACAAATGCAGTGATCAGGAATTTTTCTATAGATAATATCGTTTTTTTCGATATAAATTTATTTTGATTAGAAACTTTATTATAATTTTTGCAAAATTCTTAATTTTTTTATTAATCCTATGATTTCTTTAGACAAATTTAATAAGTAAATGCATTATTCGGGTATTTGTTGGCAGAATAATTGACTTTTTGGAATTCCAGTCTTTTCAGTTGGAAACCTTATAACAATTTTATCAACATTTATAATAAGTTAAAAAATTTCATGACTTCTTTAAACAAATTTGATGAACAAATGCATTAATCAGGCATTTGTCGACAAAATTACATTTGTTCTTAAAAAATATAAAATAAATATAAAATTGATCAAACAACTATGAATTTTTCTGAAATCATCATAAACTTTCCGATTAAAAACACTGACATAGAAAAAAACGAATTTTTCCGTCCACAGATACTCAAACAATGCATTTGTTGTTTCAAATTTGTTTAAAAAATCAGAAAATTAATCAAATGATAATGAATTTTTCTAAAGTTATCCTAAGCTTCCTAATTAAAAAAGTTGAAATAGAAAAAAACGAATTTTGCTGTCGAAAAATGCCTGATTAATGTATTTGTTCATTAAATTTGTTTACAAAATTCATAAAATTTATTAAATTATGCATGTTGCTGAAATTGTCTTAAATTTCCCAATCGAAAAGACTGATATCGAAAAAACCGAATTTTTCTGCCGAAAAATGCCCGAATTAATGCACTTGTCTATTAAGCTTATTTATAAAGATGATAAGATTAATAAAAAAATTAAGAATTTCGCTAAAATTATCAGAAAGCTTCTTACTAAAAAAATTGTTATTCAAAAAAGAATATATTTCTTTCAAAAGACGCCACAATAATGCATTTGTTTATTCAACTTATTTATAAAAATCATAAGATAAATTAAAAATTAAAAATTTTTCTTAAATCATCAGAAAGTTTTTTATTAAAAAAATTTGTCATCGAAAAAAAAATTTCTGTCGACAGAGGCCCCAACAATACATTTGTTCGAAAAATCATGAAATTTATCAAATAATAATAAATGTTGCTAAAGTTTTCATGAACTTCCTGATTTAAGAAATTAAAATATGAAAAAAGCGAACTTTTCTGCCGACAAATGGCCGAATAATGCATTTTCTTATAAAATTTGTTTTAAAAAATCATAAAATTAATCAACAAATTATGAATTTTGCTAAGATTATCATAAATTTGCTAATTAAACAAAATTGAAATTAAAAAAAAACGAATTTTTCTGTTGATAAATGCCTGATTAACGCATTTGTTTACTACAATTTTTTTTTAATTATAAAATTAATCAACTTATTATGAATGTTGGTAAAATTGTAATAGAGTTCTTAACTGAAAAGACTGACATTGAAAAAACCGATTTTTCTTCTAACGAATGTCAGAAAAATGCATTTGTTTATTAAATTTGTTTGAAAAAACCGTAAGATTAATAAACAAATTAAGAGTTTTGCTAAAATTGTCAGAAAGTTTCTAATTAAAAAAAATTGGCATTGAAAAAAAAATTCCATCGGCAGATGCCCCAATAATGAATTTATTTATTAATTTTGTTTTAAAAAATATTAAATTGATAAAAAAATTATCAATTTTTCTAAAGTTATTATGAACTTCATAATTAAAAAAGTTGATATGAAAAAAAAATGAATTTTTCTGTTGAGAAATGTCTCATTAATGTATTTTTTCATTAAATTTGTTTAAAGAAATCATAAAATTTTTCAACTCATTATGAATGTTGCTAAAATTGTACTAAAGTTCCCAACTGAAGAGACTGGCATTGAAAAAACCGAATTTTTCTGCAGACAAATGCCCGAATAATGCATTTGTTTATTAAATTTGGTTATAAAAACATACGATTAATCTGCTGACAAATGGCCGAATAATGCATTTGCTAATGAAATTTGTTTTAAAAAATCATAAAATTAATAAACAAATTATGAATTTATGTGCTAAACTTCGTAACGCTTTTTTCCATCCAACTCTAAATATCACTTTCCTTCAAACAGAACAAACTGAAAATATATGCACGGGGAACGTCAAATAGAAAAAATTGCCATTTTATTTGTCATAAATTTTTATTTATATAAGTTTAAAACCTAATTCGAAAATCAGGTTTGACAGTTGAATATGCTTAAATCTGCAAGATATATTAAAACCCTTGTGGATATAAAGCATTTTTACTTAAAATTAAAAAATTTTAAATTTTACTTCTAAATATTTATATACACTATATGTACACTTAGGTGGTCCAAATTTTTTTTTCGTTTTAATGCATAATGCTAGGAAAATTGTTGGAATCCATTAAAAAACGAATCCAGTTTGTTCTGTTTGAAGAAAAGTGATATTTAGAGTTGGATCGAAAAAAGCGTTACGAAGTTTAGCAAGTGTTTCCCACAAAGAAACCAACGTTTTTTTTAAATTTGATTAATTTTTTAATTTAAGTTTTTATGGAAAAAGGCACTGTTACGCAATTAATAAAAAATAAAGTTAAACATGTAGGAGTATATAAAAGGGCTATGTCTGTAAATGAGTTGTAAAAGTCTTGATTCGAATTAGGGAAAAGAAACGTGGGTTCTTACTCGAAAGACAAAATCACTGATCCTCATGGTTTTTAAAATATTCAAACAATTGGTATATAAACTGATGTTGTTAATATGCTAAACTCTTTTTTAGCACAACAGGTTATCTGCAAGTTTTAAATTGTAAAAAAATCTAATATCTTTTACTGAGGGCGCTACAGTTGGTGCGAGGCACATAGTGGATTGCTCGGACGTCATAAAAATCTTATTTGATTGAAAAAATAACTTTGTTACATTTTTGAATTTAAAATAAATATATTCCTTGTTATTCCTGCGAAAATGACTATATTGTAATATTGTTCCCTACCTAAAAAAATTGAAAAGATTATATTCCCAGTGGTTTGCAGACTCTGTTTAAATTTAAATGGACATTGGGTGAACATCAAGGTTTTGTTGAATGTCAGCTTTTGTTTGAAATTAAAATCCCCTTTTTCACATCAGCAATCGATACAGTTGTACATTTTACATTCGAATATTTACGTAGGTCAAATGACCAATTTGACCTTGAACCAGAATTATGCAGATCTTGTTTAAGTTTAAATGAACTTATAGTGACCTGCAAAATAAATGTCACCACCGAATTCTTTGTGAAAAGTTACTTCAAGTATGACTTTATTCGAAATGGTGTAATATAAAGCAGATGCAACATCATTCGATTACAAACACATTTTGTCGTGAATTTCATTGTCACAGTTTCAATTGATTGTAAGTAGATAGAAATACAATTCTCTTCATTTATTGCTGATATTCGCCAAACTAATTTCATGTTTGCCCAGGATGAACCACGTGAATGTCATCAATTGGCAAAAAATTTAGCGACGTCTTTTCGACATCGTTACGACATTTTTACGACAACTTTACGACATCCTATGACCATGTAGTTTGGGTGTCTTTGCGATATCATGAAGACATCATCAGATCATACAACTTATTTACAATTTCGTAAAGACACCTTAACGACACGGACATACGATGTCGTAAAGTAGTCATAAAGATGTCGTAACGATGTCGAAAAGACGTCGCTAAATTTTGTATAAAAATAAAATAAAGGATGTTAATCTGACTGACTTGCTCTACTTAGTGCATCCTGGGCAAATATGAAATTGGTTTAGCAAATGTCAGCAGTAAGCAAAGAGAAGTATTTTTCTATCTACTTCTAATCAATTGACACTGTTACTGGGAAATTCAAGAGAAAATGCATTTGTTTTTGTATTTATTTGTAAAAAGTTCCTCGGATTAAATAACCCTGTAAGGAACTCGTGATAATTGTTACAGTTAAAATATGACAGCGATCTATTTGACGATTGAAATCCAAAATAAGTATTTAACAAAAGTTTGGAATGTGTCGGTTGATCTTTGTCAATAAAATGAAAAAGATTAAGTAGATAGTGCAAAGCTTCATTACTGAATAGGCTCTAAAGCAAATTAGCCATAAAGAAATTTCTTCTTCTGGTGACGTTAAGAAGTCCTGCTTTTTCTCTATATTGAGTAATATGTTCACTTTTGGGGATGTTATAGATGAACCGAATGCAAGCATTAAGCGTGCGCTCAAACTTAGCATTTAGCTCATCTGTAATATCGTCGTAAACTACACAGCCGTAGTCAAGTAAGGAATGATAAGGCTTTTAACTAGGAGGATACGCGTGAAAGTGGGAAGTGATTCTTTATTCATGTTAAGTTGTTGGAGGACTCTAAATATTTTGCTCGAAGTATCCCCTACTTGTTCATTCCAAATAAGAGTGAGATTGAAAACATATCCCAAATCCTTTATCGATTCTACAAATGCGATGATACGTCCATCGATCAAGAGAGGGGGTAGGGTTGCAATTGTTTCAAGTGATGGAGAGGACAAAGGTTGTATGATTATATACATTGTTTCAGCAGAGTTGTTAGTGAAAGCGTGGATCCCTGAGGGACACTACTTCTAACCTCCCCAGAAACTAACAGTTCGCCATTCCTAATTTTTACTCTTTAGACTAATTACTAAAGTACTATTCAAACTTTTTAACAATCATGTTTCAAAGGTGGAGCAATTTGAGCCTAGTCAATAGTAGATTATGGTTAACTGAATCTAACGCCTTAGAAAAGTCAAAAAGGACAACAACCGTTATTTCCCTTCTATCAAATGCCAATTTAAGGTCAGAAGTTACTTTAAGTGAGGCTGTAAGTGTACTATGTCTGGTACGGAACCCAGATTGCATTAACCCTATTAAATTATTTGTTTCAATGTGTGAAGTGAGTTGCTGATGGACAATGCGTTTGAAAGGTTTAGACAAGGCACATAGGGTGGATATAGGACGAAAATCTCTAGGAGAGGTAGGGTTCGCAATTTTAGGAACAGGGCGAATAATCGCCTCTTTCTAGACATCTGAAAATATAGCATGCATTTTAGATGTGCAAGAGAATTTGGACGATGACTGGTAAAGAAAGGCGAATTATTTTAATTGAAATACAATCAGAACCTTGAGCATTCGATTTTAGCTCGAAAAGTTTTTTAATTAGGGTTTCTAGTGATATGTCAGAAAAGAATAATTTAGTATCATGAAAAGTAGAGAAAACTGAGGACGGGGAAGGAGAGCCAAGTGTTTAGATGAAATAAGTCCAAGCTGTTTCAAAAGAAGCCAGATGTTTTTATTTTTATTCCTGTTTTTGATAGAATTGTAATTATATTGGTTTTATGAATCTCGGACTTTGGTTTGCAGTAGGTTTCTCAAGTTACGAAGTTCGGCTTGAATAATACTAATTTTCGTGCTTTTATACAATCTACGTTTTTTCTCTTTCTTTTATAAAATTTTTATATAAGAAGTGCTCCAAGGAGTAGGCGCCTTCTTTGCTTTGGGGGTATGGAGAGGCGCAAATTTATCAAACGCTGAAGATAAAAATGCAGTCAGACGAATGACCTTTCTATTTATATCCTATTTAATAAAAATACCATTCCAGTCATAAGTAGAGAGGTGCTCAAAAAATTCAGTGTCATTTATATTCTTAAGATCGCGTATGGATAGGAGGGTTACGCACTAGGCTGGACTAACGGAGAAATAGTATTGAATGCTGAAAGGATCGTGGTTTGAGAGGAATGAGATTGAGTGATGAGTAGAAGAAAGCACCTTGTCTAAATGATCCACAATCATCAAGTCAATCCATGTACTAGAATGATCAGTGCGGTGGGTGGTATCAAAGGGAACTATAGATAATCCAGCAAAGAAAACTACTAATTTTAAATAGTGAGCTGAAATGCTATTATAATTACGTATAAGGTCAAAAATGTGATTCTCAAGTTCCCTGTCATAGGAGGCGTTAGGAGCTTTGTAAATGACACCCACCAACAGACTGTCATAATAAAAAGGCATTCGGCAACAGGTAATTGACAAAAGGACCCACTCCCACCTGTACACCCCTTAAGCTGTCATGAATATGAAGTCAGGCTCCACCACCTCTTCCTTAATCTCTATCTCTGCGGAAAAGCGTGTAATTATCAAGTGCCAAAAGGCTTGAAGAAATGTTAGGTATTCGCCAGGTCTCAGATAGGGCTATTATATGATATACACAGGAGATAAAGTGATATCCAAATTCAAGGTAATGGGCAGGTAAAGACTGAGCATTAACGTGACAAATATTTAAAGTTTCCATTGTGAGATTGATTGCAATAACCAACACAATCCAGTTAACATGACTACAATTGAAAATAGGGATTAAAGCACAATTAGAAGTTGAAATTAGAGCAGCAATGAGCAAGATTGAATCAGCGTAGTAAAAAATACAAGATTGTTGATATTCAGCTATAGAAGTCAAATTATATAGAATGGCCAGCATGCAGCAGTATATAAAATATGACAGATATTTACCTATGTAAAATAGCACAAACGATAAAGTACTGCTAATGATCGACAAGAAAAAATCAAATACATAATGGATTTGAAGAATATTTGCTATTATGGCCCTTCAACAGATTGAATGTTAGACAGATGTATCCTAGATGAGCCATCCGCCTTACGGCAGAATATTTTCCCGACAGCAAACCACAAGTATTTGATCTTTGTTTCTCTCCAAATACCGAGAGCAATAGCATGAATCTTCCTACCTAGTGGTGTTAATGCCTTATGAAGGTAAATAAAACGCTTTTCGTTATCACTGCATCCCATATTCAAGGTAGAGAAGTCTCTCTTAACCTCACGTCTTACAATACGTTCATCCCGTAGGTCTTGACTACCGAATTCGGCTACAATGATCGGGGGGGATGGCGAAGTGAGTCATTGAAGGTGCTTTCATAATCCTATACAGTTTTAGAACGTCATCCTTACATTGGGCGCTTGCTCGAGAGTTACTACTTTGGCTTTCAAATCATTCGCTTCCTTCTTGAAAAGTTCAATTTCCTCATTTTGCACTTTGGAGCTGGATTCCAACGAGTCTATACGTCTGGTGTTATTAATTAATTCTTGATTTCCTAAAGGGTGGAATTAGGTTGGTCATTGAATTGTAACTGTCTTGTTTCAAGTTCACTGTATCTTACCAGAATCTCAAGTGACTGCGCAGGCGCTTCGCTTTAGCCGCCCAAGACCTCTTTGCGCAAGAGTTCATTGAGTCCCGGGTGTAGGGTGTCAACATTTTCCGAGGCAGTGACGGGGGGGGGGGGGGGGGGGGGGGGTAAGGGGTACAATACCTGCACCATCAACATCCTGTAAAGCAGTGGACCTAGGGTTCACACTTGGGTTGCCAGAAACTACCATAGAGGTGTCACTACTGGTCAAGGGAGATCACTCCTTGCAAACATAGTCCGTGTGACCTTTTTTGAGTTTTTCAAAAGTTTTTCGCAAAATTCCGAAATTAGCACAGGCCAAATGCACCAGATTGACACACTTGTCACACGCGAAAACTTCAGATCCCCCTCTGGATATAACTAGACGACACTCGAAAAACGTACCCACAGTTCACCAGAAAAGACGAACGTTCAAGTTACGGAAAAACAAAACTGCATAAACATGAAACAATGAATTAAAAACAAAGTCACAATATTCCATGGAAAACACTGGAAACCTTCATCTATTGGAAAAGAAACAAGTTTTCATAAAAACGACAAAGCAGCCAAGTTTGTAATTTTTTCAAGATTTTTTAACCAACCAGTCTTGAAAAATAGTAACTCTAATAGTATTAGGGGTTAGAAACGACGCCAAAGAGCCAGAAAACACTTTCCATTAACAAATACCAAAAAATTAACATCTCATTCGTAATCCCCGGGGAATTGCAGTGATAAGAAACCTCGAAAAAAATGCAAAGGATTCATCTTTTTTGTATGAAACTTTTTTAATTTTAGTAGTTACACTATATTAAAAAGTTACTTTTAACTTATATTCGCATAATAACAGTGAAAAGCAGATTTTACGTTTGTTGAAATGATAACGCTATGACTATAATATAAATAGATACTTTTAATTTAATCAAAAATTATTTGAGTTGCTCCAGGTGAAATGATTAGACACGTACCCGAAAATTATCTATCCACGCGATTTATGCTCTCATCAGCGAAGGTATTAGGTTTGTGTAAAATATGACCTTTCAGGTTTGTCAAATGTACACATTTTGAGACCCCCTGAATTCGAAAACCAGGTTTTTACGAATGTGTGTGCCTGTATGTCTGTCTGTTTCCACAACGACTTTTGAAAAATCAATCTATTGGATTAGCCTTCTGTAAACTCGCTTAGTGTCCTAAACTTAAAGTCTAGTTCGTTATCTAGCCATTTTGGATGAAAATTAAAAAATTGGGTACATTTTTTAATATTCTGGACACAAAATTTTGTTAAAAACAAAAATTCTCTGTACAATTATTTATAGTATTCAAAAAGTCGAACAATTTATCCAAATTACTTTTTTTATAAAAGCAAAAATTGCAATATCTCTAGAATTTACAAAATTCCAAAAAGACACGAAACTGAAGATTTTAAGCCAAATAATGCACGATGTGATAAAAGTTAAGAAAATAAAAATGATATTTTTTTAATGCTTCACAAGATTATTAAAATAACTTTTTAAATTTTCTTGAAAAATCAAAAATTCAAATTTTGAAAGTGTACAAAATAATAAAAAATTCAAAATTTACAGTTTGCAAAATGCGGTAAAGGATGAGGAGAAAAAATTGTGCATTTGAAAAAGATCTACAAATTTGTCGTCAATTACTTTTTGATAGGATTCGCAGTTTCAGCTTTAATCACGAAAAACATAATTAACAGTAAAAAAATATGCGCGCTGGGTGGGCACATTCTCACCTAAACTTTTGTCTTTTAATTTCTTCTTCGTCTCGTGTGTGAGGTTTTAAAAATTGAAATTTTTTTATGTTTTTAGTGCTATTTTTTACGACTGAAACGAAAACCAGAACAATAAAGAAATTATTTATGACAAATCATTTTTACATTCTCATCAGAGAAGATATTAGATTTGTGTAAAATTTGACGTCCCACTACTTTTTGTCAAAATTTTCACGTTTTGAAACCCCCTGAATAAGAAAAACAGGTGTATTCTTGAGACTACTTTTTAAAATTTCAAATTTTTTGTACGGATGTGTATAGTATTTGAAAGGTTGAACAATTTATCCTGATGACTTTTTCACAAAATTAAAAATTACAGAATTATAGGATTTTCAAAATTCAATCAAACACACGGAAACGAATCTTTTAAGTCAGATAAAGGACGACATGAAAAAAAGTTGAGACAAAAAAAGGTTTGATTTTTAAATGCTCTGCGATCATCATAACAACTTTTTGAATTTTCTTGAAAAATCAAAAATTCCAATTTTGACAGCATAAAAATAATGTAATGAATTATAATAATATACATTTATGGGAATGAGCGCGAAACGCGAGAACCAACAGTCGCGCGCCCTAGGCGCGCTCGAGCTCAATGACCTTTGTTGCAATCAGGGGAAAATATTAATCATATTAAACTATAAACTTATATTATTCACGAGATGAAAAAGTGGACTTGAATAAAGAAAATAAAAAAATCAAGTTATTTAGACTGTTAGCTATAATTTTTGTTATAATTGAAAAAACGTGTGGATAATTTATATTCTGGTTTTACACTTGGAAAGTCAAGTCTCCAACAAACTATTCTCAGATATTCCTCTACAAGTATGATATAATAAAAATTCTTCGATATCACTTATAATCACTTTTTTAAGGTCTAAAAAGAAAGAACGCTTAATATGAAAAAAATCAAGAAAAGAAAAACGTTGATTTTTCAGAGACTTACAAGAGCATGGAGAGAGCAGCCCCATCATCATCGCGGACTCCGAAAAGCGGTTGACGCTGTAGCTCCTGTAACACTGCCGCCGTTAGTCGCCTCTTGTAATCCGGCAGAGTCAGATTTATTCGTTGACGGGACCTGGCAGCTACTCGACATCCGCCGGGGTTTGGGAATCCACGATCCACAACGTTGCCGCGCTACTGTCTCCCGTCGGGTACCCGTGACGTTACAGTTACCAGCCTTCCATACCGACGAACGGTACGCCTTCCCACCAAAATCGCTTACGGGGAGGTACCGAGAGGCCAGGCCGCCGAGACGATTGGAGCCCATCTACGTCGACCACCACCTTGGACCTTGAGAGTGCCGCCGTGATTGCCGCTGCCTTCTCTCGGTGAATTCGTGAAGTTTCTAGTTCTGTTGGCCGCAGCATCACCTCACGTCGCTGACGAAGTACAGGGTATATCGCTCGCCATACCAGAACCTCATCCGGGGCATTATACAAACATCCCCCCCCCCCGGAATAACAGTAAGGACGATGACAGTATGGATGCCGATATACTGCTATTCGAAACGGACAGAACGCCGGAGAATTTTTCACATCTCTCATTTCATCATAACCCCCGATTTCAAATGTTGTCATGCCCCGTCGAAACCTCGGGTTTGATTAATTGATTTTGAGAGTAATGTTTTTTTTCAATTTCGATTCCTAAAAAAAAGATCGTCGGTGGCCGCATCTTGATCCACACCCTTCCGGATCGGGGTTTCCAATTACACCCTTCTTCCCCCCCCCCCCCCGCTGCGCTCTCCCAGGAGTCATTCCATTCCTTTGTCTCTCCTTACATCTGCCTCCCCCCCCCCAAACCTACAAAAGCCGCAATCGGCGACCACTTTTTTTGCTTCTGTTAAAATCTCAGAAACGAGAACATCAGGCTGGGTCTTCGTCTGACCGTCTCTCTCTCTCATGGACGCTATTACCATCTGGCAGCGATTTATAAAGTGGGAAGTTACGAGGGTAGTTCAATAAGTCCTTAGAATGAAGTATAAAAACAATTTTTTTTGGGTAAATTTTTTTTTATTTTTCAACATAATCTCCTTGGAGCTCTATACACTTGGTCAATCGCTTTTCAAGTTTTTTTAATCCTTCAGAAAAGTGCGTTTTCGGAAGTTCCTCAAAATAAGCACTTACAGAGGCAATGACGTCTTCGTTGTCTGGAAATCTCTGTCCACCGAGCCATTTTTTCAAGTTTGGAAATAAGAAAAAGTCACTGGAGGCTAAATCTGGTAAATACGGTGGGTTTTCGACCAATTCGAATTTTAGTTCATCAATTTTAGCCATTGAAACGAAGCATGTGTGAACTCGGGCGTTGTCGTGATGAAAGAGAATTTTTTTTCTCGCCAA
>NC_046661.1:126815313-126882941 GCF_010883055.1 Belonocnema kinseyi
TGAACGTGGTTCGTCACTTATTGATGTACGACCACGCTTAAATTCATTTACCCAGTTATAAACCGTTGCTAAGGCAGGGGCAGATGTGCCATGAACTGAGTAAAATTCATTTTTTATCTCATATGGAGTTAAACCCATTAAATGAAAATGTTTGATTACCGCTCTGAACTCGTTTTTTTCCATTTTTCTTAACGAACAATTTTTTTTTTCAATTGGTTATAAAAACACGTAAACTCAGAAGATGTGGACTGTGACTGCACCATATATCTAGTCGGGAGTGGTGCTGACTGAAAACAGATGATTTGGAGCGATTCGCGCGCCATATGTTGGTCATTCTAAGGACTTATTGAACTAGCCTCGTAAAATAGTGCAGCTGCCCCCACCCATCAGTCAACAGCATGTCCCAAAGGATTTGCGTAAACTAGATCGCTCGTCGGCCTCCTGCTCATTTATTGACAGGTCGAGTGCAAAGAGTAGCTCAACGAGTTGCAAACTCGCCAACA
This sequence comes from Belonocnema kinseyi, assembly GCF_010883055.1. Classification (NCBI taxonomy): domain Eukaryota; kingdom Metazoa; phylum Arthropoda; class Insecta; order Hymenoptera; family Cynipidae; genus Belonocnema; species Belonocnema kinseyi. Next base: position 126,815,817 of record NC_046661.1, read on the forward strand.
ATGGCAGAAATTCACTTCAGAAATAAAGCACGGATCCGTAGTTGTCCTGATGAAAAATAATCTGGGATGCATAATGTGGCTAATGGGCGTGATTATCGACGTGTTTCCTGGGAGCGACGACATCAAGATAGTAGCATCAGTAAGGACTGCCAACGGCATCGTTAGGCGTAACATCACCTAGTTGTGCTTACTGCCAACTGCCGAGTTTTAATAATTGTTTATTTATAACTATTTGGCTTAGGTTTAAGTCCATTCTTGTTCATTTTAATTAGTTGCGCATATTTCAGTTAATTCTCGTTCAATTTAATTAGTTGTATATATTTAAGTCCGTTATCGGTTATGTTAATTAGTTTGCATTGATCATTCTAGTTCATTTTAAAATTTTGACTATTTTAGTGAACTTGCTAAAGTATGCCAATCGTTGCGTTTAGCGCAATCATGACTTTAATACACGGGACAGTCCTTCCAAAGGAAACTGACTACAAGCTTATGGTTACCATCTATATAAATCTAGGCTTACTTTGTTGTAATTACAATAATCAAATCATCACAGCAGTCCCTCTAAAATAAACTGACTTCACTATTACTACGTTAATTAGCGTTCATTTTTCATGTTGTTTAGCGCTCTAAATCAATATTAATTTAAGGCTGAAAAACATTTATCTTTGTTCTTCTTTATTCATGATTGTATTTTCCTCTGCCTTTATCGTTAAATGCAATTCATCTCATTCCGCAGCTTCTGCCGGGACCATGTTTCGTCGCAACACAGTTTAGAATTTACGTTGTTCTGCTCGTTTTGTACTATGAAGTGTAGCTCTGTCTGTCATTACCAAAATTTTAAAAAGATTTCACAAAATCAGAAATCATTTCAGTAATTTCACACACTTTTAAAAATAATCTTAAATACTTCCTAAGATTTTACAAAGATTCTAATGATTTTCTAAATGTTTTAAATTTTTTCAAAGATTTTGGACATTTTAAAAAGATTTCACAAATTATTTCGCATTAGACTCGAAACATAATGATGATCGCGCAAGTAATTAGGTGAACACAAGAGTAAAAAAAAAACAGATTAAAAAAAATAAACATAATTAACTTTGATTTGGCTTCATTACACGGAGAGATACACGTGTTTCAGTATAGGATCTTGCGTAGAGTGTCAGGAAAATTGCCGAGTCAAGCGCCCGATTTCCCTTCTGCAAAGGCTTTTAAGAGTGTGGGCCGAAAAATCAACACGTACAGAGAAATCAGCCGGTCGAAGTTCGATGAGAGCCATTGAAAACTACTCTGAGTTTTGTGGTAGTACTTGTTTCTTTAAACACTCCATGATGAGGTCGATATACACGTGGTACATTTAGAGACGAGTTTGAATGCACTAATTCCATGCGTCTTAGAGAAAGATAGTCTGACATGAAGTTAGCGTAGGCAGCACGAAGTTCCAGATTCTTGAGTAGCCGACGTTCCAAGTTGATGAAGAGTAATTCAGCTTGAGTTCTGGAGGCTCCTAGTTCACTGATATGTCCCTTGAGAGGCAGGCGAACAATGTAGCGTCCATCAGAATCACGAAGATGCGTGGTCTGATATTGTTGTTCACAGAACAGATCTGCGGCAGTCAGTAATGCAGATGCAGGTAGAGCTACCTCCTCTTGTTCCCAGAAACGTTGAAGTTGAATGGATAAGGCGTCCTCGATCGCACATGACATGCTGATAACTGATTTGGATTTAACCATTTGACCCTGATTCTCATCGATTATCACTTTACTCGATGAGCCAGTAGGTCGTCCTGTAAGAATCCAACCCACTGTTGTGTCCTGTGCAACCACTCTGTTGTCTGGCCGAGTCATTAAACCTGGCCGTATGATGAGAGCATATATTTCAGCTCCAAGTAAGATATGGATAGCTGAGTTCGCACTAGGTTTCGGATCAGCAAGATCGAGTTCATTTAATTCAGACCAAGTTTGAGGGGCGATTCGCTGTGACGGTGTGTAATTGCTGAGTCGAAGTATAACCAGAGCCTCTGTATCTAGAGTGAAGCGGTAAGGAAATCGCGATATGATGAGAATATTGACCATACCTTTTAATACTCCAGACTTAGAAGCTTCAACGCCGGAGATGTGAAGAGATGCGAACCGGCGAGGTAATCGAAGACGCTGTGTGAGAATTTCTGAAATAAAATTGCCCTCCGAACATGGATCTATCATACAACGTGCCTGTGCATAGCGCCCATCCTTGCTATTAACAACTACAAATGCTGTTTCGAGAAGGCTTGGACCAAAGGAACTAGAGGTTACATTAGAGTTTACTAGTTGTCATGCTGGGTTTTTATCGTTTTTTGAATTGTTGAACGTGGAACATCCTGGTGGAGAAATCGGTTTGGCATCAGTTCCTGTTGATGTTTATGGGTCATGAATGAAGGTATGATGGCGACCATGACAGGTACTACACACTTTATCAGAGTGACAATCTTGAACTTTATGTGGTGCAAAACAGTTATCACATAAGCCTCTCAAACGGACAAATTCCGGACGCTGAGAAAGAGATTTAGCCTTTAATCCCTCGCAGAACGCAAAGTAATGATTCTTCTGACAGAGGGTAGCTAACATTAGGTGAGGGTTTTCTGTTAAGCTTTTTTAAAGCATTATGTGCCTTGACGGAAGAATTTAATTTGTGATGTTTTGAAGAACTTTTCGAAGATGATGACATTGTTGTGGTTGATGTACAAGCTGAGTGGCCCATGGACTCAAGTGCCTTGATTCGGGTCGTGAGAAATATCTTGATCTGAACAAACGTCTGTGGTTCCACTTCTCCTCCGATAGAGGTTTCCCAGTCCCGACGGGAATGCTGATCAAGTCGTTGAACGGTAATGTAGGTCAACCAATCATCCCATGTTTCGACGGGGCGTTTAAGTGCAGTCAAGGCACCGATGGCTTCTGTCGTTCCATCTAGTAGCTTCTTCAACTCAGAGGCAGATCCCGTAGATACTGGCTGTAAAGAACATAAAGCGGCAATCTGAGAACTTACCAACAACCGAGTGTTTTGGTATGTTTCCGTTAATAAATCACATGCTCGATTAAATTTCTCGGCAGTAGTGTGGATGTTGCTGAGGAGATGAGCAGGTTCTCCAGATAAGCTTATTTTTAAATAATGCAATCTTGCAACATTTGTTGTTTTGGGGTTTGCCACGACAAATGCATTAAATAATTCACGGTAATTTGGCCAATCCAAATAATTTCCCAAAATTTTGTAAGTTCGATCTTCGGAAGGTCAGGACCATGACCGTGATTCGCTTGTTGGCCAGGGTCTACCTGATCATCCCTAGAAGCTGGTCCTCTATCATAGACCTCCATTTTGTCCAAAAATTTACCCAAGTCGACTAAATAGAGTTCCTACGTTACACATACTTATTCAACGTCAAAGCCAAAGGACTCGAATTTTCTCGCCGATAGTAGGTGAACACAAGAGTAAAAAAACAGATTTCGAAAATAAACATAATTAACTTTAATTTGGCTTCATTACACGGAGAGAAACACGTTCTTATCTGTCATAACTTAAGAATTTATTGCTAATTGAAATCATGATAAAATTTTTTTATTTATTTTTTAGTTGCTAAATATTGTGGTCTATCAAATTAAGTCATAATTCTTTGTGTTTCTTCATACACAGGATTAAAAAAAAGTAGTTTTGTGATCTCTGTGATTGATAATTCTCAAAAAAAATGAAGATTATTTTTGTCATTCTGCTCGCATTCGCTGGGTTTCTTTGTTTAAAATGTAAATGTATCATATTATTATGAATAATTTTTTTAATGCATTCCATAATTGTCAAAAATTTTCCTACGACCAGTGCGAATACTATTTAAGAAGATGTTGAAAAGGTTATTGAATCTTCGTCAAATCACCTGTAATAGAAATATTTTTGACTGTTTAGACCTCGACTATAAGTTTAATAAGTTTAATTTTTAAATCCCAAAAGATCGATTTTTAACCCAAAATCAAATAGTGGACTTTTCATTTGAAAAATAAATTATTAATAGAAACAAAACTAATTTTCTACAAAAGTGATATAATTTCCTACGAAATAGTTCAGTTTTGCGTTAAATTATTGAATTTTGTATCTACGAGAAGATTGTTTAACCAAGTAATTTAATTTTCTAATTGATTCACATTCTTTTTTATATTTATTAATTCGAGTTTTAATTCCTCAACCAGCTTTACAGCTTCTCTGTTTAATAATGCTAGCGATTAATGAATGTGTATAATTTTGGGTGAAAAGTTTATTTCAAGTTGATCAATGGTTTCTTGTCTAAATTAAATAACGTGATGAAAATTGTAATTGAGATAACGCCTTAACTAATATGGCCTTTTAATTAATAATAAAGTTTCTATCAAGTGTTTTTATAATTAATAAATAAAGATAAATAATTAAGTTGTTAATTCCTTTTCTAACACTGAATTTAGTAAATACGTCAGGTATATTAAATGTCCATTTTGAAAATTCCAAACATAAATTTAATAATAATTTTATATTTTTTTATAATTTTAATATAATAATGTAAGTTCAAGTTAGCTTTTTTCTGTGATAAAATTGATGGAATCTTGAAGCACATTTATCAACACAGAATTTTTTATTAAATATAATCACCAAAAAAATGAAAAATTTAATTAGTCACCTTGATTTATTAATTATGAAAACACTATTAAAAAATCACTAATTGTTATGAAAAACAATTTTGGTTAGGACGTTATCTCAATTATAATTCTTATCAACAAATTTGTTCAAATGTCGGCCTGATAAAAGGTCTAAAACACAAACGTCGAAAATTAAGTGATTTAAAACTTAGAAAAAAAAATTAAATTAACTTGAAATAAACTTATTGAAAATTAATTATGCACTTCCATTAAAATATGGCATTATGAAAGGGAAAATTCATGAAATATACAATAGTTCTTCTAAAAAAACAGATAAAAACTTTTAGGAAAACTAACATAGAGGCCTGTTAACTAAATACTGAAAGTCTTTCTTAAAGTGCAAACAATTCTTTAAAGAAATATAATATTAATTTATATTTAAATAAAATTATACACTTAATATTTTTTCTCATTTTTCTGAAGAAGAGATTTAGATCATTCATTAAATTTATCTGATGAGGTATCTCTCATCAAATGTAAATTTTGTGATAACAATTACTTTGATGAAACTGGCCAAAGAATTAGAGCTTATATTATTTAACGTAAAGAAATGAACATCAGCTGATAAAACAAGTTTTTAACACAGTATTTTATCTTTTTATTGATCCTTTGAATTTTTAATCTAAACTTCAAAATATTATAAAAGAATTCAAATTTACGTAAATTTATCAATTTTATCCAAACAGATGAATGTTCAAATGAAAGGCATCAATATTTAATCAAAATAGAACTCCTAAATTTTCATTTTAAAAAATTCAGTTTGAAACAAAAGAAAACGATTTCATAACAATTATGAAAATCTTCAAACAATAACATAATTTTCTAAAAAAATAGTTTAACTTGCAACCAAGAAGTTTAATTACGAATCATAAATATAATTTTTCACGAAAAAAATATTAATTTTCAACCAAAAATGAAACAGTTAAATTTTCAGAAAGAACAAAATAAATATTTACATTGCAGTTAAGTAGCTAGATTTTCACCTTTAGAAAATAAAATCTAATTGGAAAATTGAGGACTTAAGAAAACTATTCAAAAGCCGTCATATTACAACCAGAAATAAAATAGTTAAATTTTCAGTTAAGACAACAACTAATTTTGGACAAAATTCTCAAATTTTCAATCAGAGATTGATTTTAATCTGAAGAGTAATAGTGCGGAAGTAGATAACCAACTTATTCCCGAAAATGTGTCTATTGCATAAGAATTATTTAAAAATCAAGTACATTTTATTCTTGAAGAATTGTATTGATTTAACACATACAAAAAATAAATTCAAAATTTTGTAATTATGTTCTTCAAGTTGTAACATATTAATAGTGTTTTTTTTTTGCTCCAACCAAGAATTTTTTCAAACAAAAGTACTCAATACTAAAAGTATATCTAATTACATAAAAATATAACAATTCTCAGTTAAATATTTGCATTTTTAACTAAAGACAATCAATTTGCACCCACACAAATTTTAGACAAGGAAAATGACTTCCAAAAAAAGTTAATTCCGTAACCAATAAAACTAATTTTAAAGAAAGGGATATAAAGATAGGGATATAAATAAGGATATTTATTTCTTCAAATATTTGAAAACATGGTTGTTTTCTTTAATGTTTGTCATGTGTGATACCACAATCTGCATTATCTCTATAAATATAAACGTTTTTCCTGCAAAATTAGGTGCTGATGGATATCCAGACTATATTGATTCATTCACCGTTTTTATGGAAATGCAGACTGGCGCTTATTTTGTGAAAAGACTCCAAGAGAAGGTGTTTTTAGCGAACAAGATACCTGTAGACTGGATAACACCACGAAATAATCTTACTCTTTTCAAAGACTACAGAGTTTTTATACAAACTTCAGGGAATCAACGTTTTATTTGCAAAGCAAAAAATGTACACCAGAATTCACAATCAACTCATGATTCTCGTCAGCCTTTGCCAATAAAAGCCTATATACATTTAGAAAAAGACCTGTGGGTTGAAACGAAACATTTTCAGCCCTACAGGCTCAATATTAAACAAGACAATCATTACAAAAATCAAATTTTCGTAACAATACCAGAAACCTATTTAGTCTATTCTGCAAAATTTGAAACAATTGCAACACCACATGCACCATCGCCACTACAGCAACCAAAGAACAGAATGGAAAATTTCTTGAGGCTCATGCGCGCAACTAATTCCGCAGTTTATTATATGTAAGGAAATTGTTCACTTAGCTAAGGTAAAAAGTTTAGTTAGATTGAGCAACACATTAATTTGTTTAATATAAACTCTTCTTGTAAGTCAGTAATTCTGGCCAAGTAGCTGACTTTGAACTTTATTATTTTTGAGAGATTTTGTTTGATTCTAGTATCTGAAAATCAAGCAAACATTTAATTACTTATAGGGTGGAAATATGTAGGCTCATAGTAGCTAATCTTTCCTTCGATAATAATAAACTAAATATACCTGAATTCAATATAATGCCTTTGAAGGTCTAGAACGGTGTTCTTCTCACTTTTTAAATGATTTCAATTTAAAAACCACTTACTATCAAACTATCTATTCTTTATCATGCCCGTATACAAACTCTATTTAATGTTAAGATTAAAGTACTTTTTATATCGCAAGTCTTCTACAATTTTCAAAGTAAACCCTTACAATTGTTGCTATTTATCACACTATCGCAGTTTTATTTGAATGATCTCATGATGTTTCGCTACTACTTTGATGATTGCTTCGGACAGCTGTTTTTAATCTATATTCTTCGTTAGTCTTCAGCTTCACATTGACGTGTTATAAGGGATAGTATAGGTTCCGCAACTCATGTTTTTTCCGTGCTTTGAATTCTGATGTATAAAATGATGTATAAAATCATCTGGAATCCTTACCCATAGACCTTTCTAGCACAGCCTTTAGATATCATTAGTGATATATCATGTCCCTAGAAGTATAGGGTGCTATCTCACATTCTTGACAAAAAAAAGAAAATGGTACCATAATGTACTCAAGTAACAAAATATCTATTGATATTTTGTAACTTATTTATAATTAAAGAATTAAAAATTAACACATAGCTTCAGCACTACCTCCTGACAATTTTATAATAACTTAGATTTTACCTAATTTTTTGAAATTTATATCTCGAATTATTTTGTTGAGCGCCAAGCCTGTTATAGGCTACTTTACTGCTAAAAATTTGAATCCCATAATAATGGAATGAAAATATCATAAAAAGGAGAAACTAAGCTCAAGTCAAAGAACGCAGCATACCGGCTTCTAGCACGTCTCCTTAGACTTGGTAGGTGGGCGTTTTTTGCAAATGAAGAGGGTTCATAAAGTCAGCAAAATAAAAAACTCTATATTTATAAAAATGGGGATTGATAAAAATTTATTTAATGACACTAAATTGGAAATAATTAAAAGTCTGGTTTAACATGATTCACAAAACAGGCCAAACCCTCGCTTTCAGTCACCCCTTTCTCGGATTTCCTAAAACTGCTGACTTCCGCAGTTTCTCATGGGAGTAGGGCGAGAGCGGTTGCGATATTATATATATCAATATATAATCCAATTCAAAACGAGTCAGTTTCTATTCCCCGAAATCAGTCCAAGGCCATGTGCGAGCAACCCTGACACTTGACTGAAAGCGAGAGTTTGGTGTAAATCTCGTCGTAATGGTCAGGTTCGTAATCCTAACATCGACCAAGGCTCTAAAAATAATGGTCTCAAATCATATATAATATAACAAATCTTGAATCCTAACCTAAAAACTTAAAACCTAAACGCAATCTGAAAAGTTAGTATTCTCTGCCTGGAACTTCATCACAGGCAATTCAGCCCTCTGCCTGGTCATTCGACCGTTAGCGTAAAAAATTGTCAAATGAGACACGTAGAAAGGGAATAACCAATATCAGTGCTCATTGACGTGACCTAAGGGTGAAAAGACCAAAATTTTTAAATACAAGTAAATTATATTCGATAAAAAGTGAGACGTTTATGATTCGAGAACCATCATGTGAAACATCACCTCAAGCAGAGAAGTCAAATGGAACAAAATACACTTAAGCGGAAAAATGGTTCACAATTTATTCAATTTACAGTTAACTTAACGTGACGATGTGTACTAAAACAATTTTTTTAAAGGTTTTGTGCAATTTTTGTTCCCAGAAGGAGATTTTTCATTTTGTAATGTAATAGTAGGACCTTTATGCAAAGAAGAATTCTTTGCTTATCATATTCCACAATAAATGTAAGTTAAAGATAAAAACTCGTTTTAATATGCAAAGTCATCTTCAATTAATTTTTAATTAAATGAGCTCAAAGGTGTTTATTTCAATTAGATGTTTTCTTTTGTGAAGTTATTTTCCACTAGATGGTAGTAATCTGGAACGAAAATAAGCTTAAGATTTATACTTGTTTTTAAAGATGGAACATGAACTGAAGGATCTTTATTCTAAAAAAGAAATCGTAACCTAAGAAATAATTTTTCAAAATAATTTGCAACTTGCGATTTTATCCATTTTACATTGATTTATTCTCGCCCATCAGGATATTTATATTTTTAATTATTAATCATAATTATTCTAATCAAATCTACAGAGAAAGGATCAATAAATGTTCATTTTCATGTAAAATGATTCAATTTAGTTGTTAACTTTTTTAAATTTTATAATATTCTATTTTTGCCTTTTTTAGTTTTTATTTTCCTACTACATGGACAATGAGATTTTGGAAAAAATTGACAACTATCCATATTTTATATTAAGAGGTTAATTTTAAGTTTCAAAGATTTCAAATATGTCGTAAAAGAATCTGAAAGATTTTAATACAATTTTTTCAGATTAAAATTTTTTCGATTTCTAGAAGTTTCAGTAGTTTGGAAATAGTAAAAAATAATTGAAATCTTGTGAATATTTTGAAAAATTTTCACGAAATGTACATTTTTCAATATCTTGAACGTAAGATTAGAAGCTTTTAAAGAATTTTAAAGCTTTTAATAAGAGCAATCAAATTGTCTCAAGATTCGTGGTTAAATTTTAATTGATTCCTTTATCTTCGTTTGATGTTTATTGTATGAATAATTAATTTTGCCAGATTAGGAATAGACAGAAAAGAATCGTTAGAAATGATGAATACTTCAAGTTTTATTTTAAGTATAGAATACTTGCCAGACTAAGACTATTTTTGAGAATCACACATAATACTCACTCCTTTATATAGACATTTTTGTAAATTGTAAGATTTAATATCTTTATTGAGTTCATCACTTTACTGGTCCGATAAAATCGGACAACGTTCTGTCGCGATTCACTGCTATCCAAGGCTATCCACTATGTTCACAGAATAATTTCCTTTAAATCTAATTAATAATAGTTGTTCAGATTTCTCTCATTTCTGTCGTTCTGACTGGTAAAAGACAAATCTTAGTAATCGGACGTTCGCATTACGAAATGGAAGTCTTTAAGCGAACAGAACGTGCTAAATCGTTCTTTCCCTTGTAGCATTTAATTATACGACCCTACAACCATCTAGAAGGCGGTAACGAATTATGTTTCACAAGAACGATAACATCGATCACAAGAATTAGCTCTTTTTTGAACCATTCTTTGTTCTGGAATGTTGGTCAAAGGGATTCCAATTAGAAAATGTACAGCTGTAAAATAGAAAAAGTCTTCAGGCTCATTTGAAAGAGAGACAATAGGACGGGAATTGAGGCAAGCATCTAAACGAGTAAGAAGGTTATAATACTCTTCGTCTATAAGAGTATGTTCACCTACAATACTTTTCAGATGGTTTTTAAAACTCTTAACTCTAGCCTCATAATGCAAATTAGCATCCAATCTAAGATTTAAAATGAAATCTTTTAATTCCCGGTCAACACCGTGAAATATCGTACCAGTATCACTGTAAAAGTATACATGTCTTCCTCACCTTGAAGAAAATCGCTGAAATGCGGCGAGGAAAGCGTCAGATAAATAATCAGATACGAGTTCTAAGTAAACAGCTCGCGTAAAACAACAGACGAAAAGCGCAACGTAAGTTTTGCAACTCTGTCTGCCACGACCGGAATCAAAGCGAACATCATATAAACTTGCATAGTCTACACTAGAATGTGTGAATGGACGATGTGGGGTTAATCTGAATTCAGATAAGTCCCCCACAAGTTGTTGAGACAGAGCCGCTCTCGCACGTGTGCACTCCAGACAACCTTCGGTCAGCCGTTTTACCAAAGAGCAAACTCCTAAAATCCAGTAACGCTGTCTGAGCGTATGTAAAGTTAATTGCTGAAAACCGTATAAAGATTGAAGATGATCATGTGTGGCGATAAGCTCACTTATGTGGTGATGCGGCAACATGATAGGATTCTTCTTATCAAAACTGTTAAGAAGATGCCGTAGTCTTAAACCTAACTTCAAGAGATTGCTGGAATCTAAAAATGGATTAAAAATGTTTAATAGCTTGTTGGATTTTAATCGAATTAAGAGAAATGGTTGACAATTTAGATTTAGGATTATTAAGTTTTAAGTGCTTGAACACAAAGGTATCAAGAAACCTTTTACAATAGGCCGTCATGCGAAGCAATCTTGGCCAAGAGAAGAATTCAAGTATCAAGGGAAATGGACTTTTGATCTCACATTAAAAACATGATGACTCTCTAGTGGCCACTGTTTTAAATTTGATTGCGAGGGGGCTGCGTTGCGAAATTTAGGCCTCTTTGAGGAATGCAAAGTTAACCAAGGTCTGCGTTGCCACCATGAGGAATGCCTTATCGATTTTTTGGGCGTGATTCCCCGAGTAGCGCAGTTGGCCGGATTGTCTTAAGTAGAAACGTATCGCCATTTTGCACTAGGTACCAGCTCATGATTTAGAGAAACTCTGTCGGCGACAAACACAGGCAATTGGAAGGATTTTTTCCTAGCCAAGCCAAAACTGTTACGGAATCAGTTTGACAGTAAACAGGTATTTTATCCAATGACATAGTTTCCATGACAAATATAAGTGTCTAAGTTAGCAATGTAGATCCGCAAAACTCCAAACAAGGAATTGATACATATTTAACAGGAGCTACTTTAGATTTAGCGATTAGTAGGCAAACATGAGCCTGGTTTAAATCTTGACTAAGAATTCAAATGTAAACGGAAGCTGAATAAGCGTTTGACGAAGTGTCAGAAAAGCCATGAAGCTTGAATTCAAACTTTGTCTACAATTGTCGGGTCCATCTCGGGACTTTAAGTGATTCTAATTTTTTCAGAGAACCATCATAATTCAACCATTCAATGTCAAGATCATCAAGTAGTCTGACGTCCCAGTCGAGTTTACGCAGCCAAAGTTCCTGCATTAAAATTTATACCACTATTATGACTGGAGTTATCCGACCCATGGGATCATACAACTTGGTCATTATTGAAAGAACAATCAGTTTTGTCGGATTTTTCGAATAAAGAAGAAGTCACTTTAGGTAGGAATGAATCACACTCAGGATACGAAAATAAACCTAGAACCATCAGCTAAACATCCTCCGCTAACGGAAATTCGATAGCACGTTCGTGTTGTCCCGAGGGACAATCTTCCAAAAGTTCGGGTTTATTTGCGGTCCATTTTTGAAAATGGAGACTGCCAGCTTCTAATAACAGTGTTGCTTTAGCATGCGCCTATTTACCCTTAATCTATCTGCACCAAAGAAAACATCATCGACGTAAATATTATTTTCTAATATATTTAGCGCCAAACGAAATATACTCGTATTTCTTTCATCATAAGCTAAATGCTTAACTACTCTGTCAGAATCTTGGGAACTACGTGAAGATGAGAATTCAAGGAAGAATTATTGAAAGTTAAACTTGAAGCGTGGAAAACAACCCTCAACTTAGTAGTGGAACTACTTTCTTTTAAGATAGGTTGGTAAGGCAAGTACAAATTTTGTGGAAAACTATCCAATTTCTTTTGTTGAAGAAGTTGCATGTGTATAAGGCTTTCATATTCTGATAAGAAACTGGAGTATTGTAACAATAATTTCGATTTCTCCGATAAACGACAAAGTACTTTATTCAAAACGATCTTAGATCTCTCCAGGGATGTACCTATTTTTATGAAAGGACCGTTTTTGAAAGTTAAGCGAATCATGTAACGTCCGCCTTTTCTTCGTAGGTATTTCCTGGTGAAATGCTCATTGCAAAACATTTCGTCAACTGTCAAAGTATTTTCAAAGGGAACTTCCTTCAACTCGCAGAACCTGATTCAGTCTTCATGCAAGACTTCAGCTGAAATAACCTGATGTGCTGTAACTTGAATGTTGATTTCCATTTGATTTATGACTGAAACCGGCCCAGATAATATCCAACCAAAACGGAACTTTGCACATTAATAGAACCCAATATTCCCTGTTGGAAAACAGGAAGTAAACATGAGCCATATTTATCGGCTCCCAAAATAAATTATCTTGATGGGAGTTAAAGAGATTTGGACTTGCTAACCCTAACTCTTTTATATTAATACTAAAGCTTGGATGTGGACTTTAGGACAGTGCTTTTCTGTAGAAATTAATTTAAATTGTAATAACTTTCTTCAAAACCCAATATTCACTGATCCAATGCCATATACTACTGCTTTAACCTTTTTGTAGCGTGGATTTAATATTTTCATTGCTCTCTCGGTGATGAAACAACATTCAGATTCTTGGTCCAGCAAAAGTCTAAATCTGTGACTTCCTCCATTTTCAGCTTAAAAGGAAATAACAGCCATAGCGAGTAAGGTTAAGCGCGATAAATTTGAATGATTATTTATAAAATGAAACGAAACTCTATCTCTGTTTTTGTAAGCGAAACATGATTTACCCCCACCCCCAGGGTGGAATTGCCGGGATCATTTGATCCTGACGCGAGAAAACTTGAAACTGCCAATTGAGAAGTAACCGATGCAGAGCTAGTTGATGGTAAGGTGGGATTGCAATTATAACCATCGGAATGCAACAGGAAATTATATCTTAACTCATGTGTTTTACACGTAACTTTTCTAAGTCTTCTAGAATATTATTCGAGACATTAGGAAAATTGATAAAGGCTTGTAAATGAGTTGAGATTAAAGCCGTCTTATTGTCAAATCTGGTCTTTAGCGACTCCCAAGTTGAGATGAAATTAGCTTTAGTTATCGAAAAATGTCGTCAAAAACTTTCAGCTTCGCCCTTTATGGACAATTTCAAATAGTTCAATCTTGTTACATTTGACAAGTAATCGTTTTGAATGATTAAAGCATTAAATAAATCGCGGAAATTCTACCAATCCTTGTAGTCTCCTGTAAACTCCGGTGAAGTGATTTGAGGAAGTTTAACAGGCAAGAAATCATGACGAATAATTTGAGGCTGATTTAAGCTCTCATTAACCTTAGTCTCAGGAGTAAGCAAGACCAAGTGATTATACAAAAAATTCCGCGCATTGAGATAAGCATCTTCAATAGCAAGATGGTTTGACAGTAGCCGCTGTTAGATTGGCTTTTCCAATTTTCTTAAAATTGGTTTCAGTGCGTAGAATCGCCTGAGAAATCTCTAATAACTCAGAGAATAATGGATCCATTTGAAGAAAAGGAGCAATTTAAATTGAAAGTTGCTGATAATTCATCTAACATTGAAAAGTCTTAATTTGCAAATTAAATGACTGATTTACTTTAGTTTTAAAGTGCTCTGACAAGGCGAGCAAATTCGAATGTTCGAGAGCATAATTATTAATAAAATGTCAATAAATCATCACTGAAATACTACAGTCTGAATCATTATTTTGTTCTCTTTCATTATAGGCAACTTAAAGTTATCATCTTACTACTGGAGAAGGTTATAAATCGATGGTCTCTAAAATTAAAGGTGTTGACAATCATCCAAATATCATCGGGCAAACTTGTTATTTCTTCCTTCAGATGAAGAATAATGAAAGACCGGTGCAGTAAAGAATGATAACATGAAAGAGTACAGTACAGACTATTTTGAGAAGGACGACTGCCTTACAGTACGTGCGAAGATGTTGTCACAGGCTTATATTCTTGCTACGTGACCTCAAGCCGTCATATTTTCCACCTATTTCCTGTGCTTGCACTTAATAAAATTGCTCACTTTGGTCTTTTATCTATTAATTTCACACTTTTGAATGTTTTTTCACGATCTTCCATCATGCTCGAAAGACCATTTGTTTAATGTTTATGTCTTTAAATAATCAATTTTTCCAGATCAGGAATAGACCGAGAGAAATCGTCAGAAATAATGAATAGTTCAAGTTTTATTTTAAGTATAGAATACTTGAGAGACTAAGACCATTTTTGAGAACCACACAGATCACTCACTCGTTTATATAGACATTTTTTCAATATGTAAGATTTAACGTCTTTACTGAGTTAATCATTTTAGAGATCCAAAAAGATCATGAAACGATCTGTCGCGATTCACTGCTTCAACACGTGAGTTCAAACATTCCTTTAAATAATAAGGAAACTGAAAATAGCTTTGAAAAAGGCCATGTCGATAAATTGAATCATTTTCAATGGCATAAAATCTCATAAAGTCAAAACATTACAACATTCAAGATACCGCCCGCCTCATGAGTGGTTAGTGGACGATGAAAGAAAAACCAATAAGTACTTTATCGAGTATTTGTCAACTTCTTTCAAATCTAATTAATAGTAGTTGTTCAGATTTCGCTCATTTCTTTCGCTCTGACTAGTAACAGGCAGCATGATAGGATGCTTCTCATCAAAACTGATGAGAGCATGCCGTAGTCTTCCACCTAACCTTAAGAGCTTATTGGAATCTGAAAATGGATTCAAACTTTTTAATAGCTTTTTAAATATTAGGACAAATTTAAAAATTTTCAAAAGACATTTACAAGGGCCTGAAGCTTTAGAAATATTCCAAAAAAATTTTTGATTTGATATAGACAAGAATTTTAAGAAAAATGTAAATATTTCACAATTTTGAAAGGCAGAAGTTTTCTATGAATTTTTAAATGTTTTGAGAGAATCAAGCAATTCAAATCACATGAACCAAAGTTATTTCAAGCAAAAAATAAATTTGTTAAAATCGATTTATAAAATCTAGGAACATATTTTATTGTGAACTATTACAATTATGGAAAAGAAGTCGAGGTAAACTTTGGAAATAAATATTTCACTATTTACATTGTTTATTGAACAAGAGTTTTAAGGGTTCAATGTTTTTCTCTTTAGCTTCAGGTAAAAATTGCAATTATTATTCAATCCTAATGCTGTAGGGCTTTTTTATTCCTTAAAAGATTTTCTGCAAATCTAATTGGTACCTTTTGTCTTGAACATTTATTTAGGGATTATAAAATCATTATTTTTGTAAACAATACGTTTTCACACATTTCCTAATTAAAAAACTACCCATAAGTTTTTCAGGGGAACTTTTAAGGTATAAAAGAAGTGATACAACATTACAATTAAATAAGTATTACAACTTTTACCTGCAGACAAAAAGAAAAACATTAAACTTCAAATTGTTTTTGTCAAATAAAGAAAACCCGAAATATTTCTTTTAAAATTTCACCTCGAGTTCTTTTCCAAAATTAGTTATAATTAACATAAGCATATTTTCCTCCATTTTATAAATATTTTTTTAATAGGATAATTTTTTTCAACTTTATATACATAAATACATACATAAATGCATAATTTGTTTAAAAATTATTGTTTATTAAAATATTTGAAAACCGTAAATGAATTTAAATTAATCAGAATTGCTCTACCACCCTGCGTATTGCAAATATGGGCAAGGTATCAGAAAGCTACAATTTAGCTACAAAAAAGTATATTTTGTCTTGCGATATGTCCAGATTCCACTTTACACGTGTATCATTCAAAAATTAAAAATGGCGCATATATTTAGCGTCAACTTATAAACAGAAAACTATCAAATATGGCATAACATAATATAAAACATGGATCGAACTCACATTTATTGTGCGCTAAATCTGAAAAATCTTAAGAATCGCATTGGCAGAAGATAACCTCAAATAATTATGCAAAACCATGCGTGGCAATATATTTGTACCATTGCGATATCCAGACCTAATATGCTAGGCTGAAATGATATTATATCCATTCCAGGTAAATCCAAAATGTTACAATAAAGTTAATCAAGAACACAATAAACCGCAAACCCTTAACCCCAGGAAGGTTAACTTGAGATCGCAATAATCTGCAAACCTTAAACCCCTGGAAGGTAAACCCATGATTGCAATAACCTTCAAGCTCTGAAGCCCAGGAAGGTTTTACCGAGATCACAATAACCTTCAAGCCTTAAAGCCCAGGAAGATTAACCTAATAATACAAAGCAACAGCACTTCTAGCAGCTATTCTCTCTCCGAGAGTCCTCTTCAGAATAGTTGGAAGGAATATTTTAGGTGTTTGTCTCTAGCGGCTATTCTCTCTCCGACAGTCCTCTTTAGAATAGTTGCCGAGGAATATTTCCAGGTGTTTGTCTCTAGCGGCTATTCTCTCTCCGACAGTTCTCTTTAGAATAGTTGGCAAAGAATATTTCCAGGTGTTTGTCTCTAGCGGCTATTCTCTCTCCGACAGTCCTCTTTAGAATAGTTGCCGAGGAATATTTCCAGGTGTTTGTCTCCAGCCGCTATTCCCTCTTCGACAGTCCTTTTCTGAATAGTTGGCGAGTCCTTTTACCCGAGATAATTTTTATCAATATCAGCTTATTCTGAAATAGTATTTAAGTCATTGATATCTTGTTCTGCATGTGTGTGCTCTCTTAATATCATTTGAAAATGTCTTTTCGTACTCCTTGTGTCTAAAAACTTTATAAATTTGGTTATCTCTGTGAAAAATACGAGATTGGAAAAGATCGAAGACTGATCACTGACAATATTAAGAAAAAAATCTCCGAATCTTACAATAAAGTTATGCACAACTGAGATAAGAATTGGGTTCAAACATCTATTTGTAATTCTTGTTTCTCGAATTTGAATCACTGGGCAAATATGAAAACAGAGGTTGTTATTGAGCCAGTCATGTGGCGTAATCCCAAAAGTCACTACACAGACTAATATATTTGTGCTTATGATAGATTAGGCTACAATAAAATAAATTTCAACCTCATCGTTCATCCAGATGTGTCTAGTGTCACAATATCAAAGAGAGGTCTCATTGAAAGATCTCACAATCCTGTCATTCCATCGAGCTCACATCTTATGAATGTTGAGCCTGTTAACATTGTGCTGAGAGTGAAAAGTCCGATGATGCTGATAATAATGAATATGAGGATGAATCGCATAATGGAAATCCTCACCATTACAATCAAAATGATTGAGATGATCTCGTTCGCGATTTCGGTCTTCCTAAATACCAAGCTAAACTATTGGTTTCGAGACTCCACGAAAGAATTTGTTACAACCTGAGACTAAAATCGCTAGCTACAGAAATAAGGAAAGGGAACTTTCGCCATTTTTTTCTATTGAAAATTCCGTTTCGTTTGTAATGACGTGAAGGGTCTAATTAACAGGAGAGTACAAACTAGAAGACTAATGGCTGTTTATCAATTCTTCCACTGAAAGTCTCAGAGCGGTGTTATTGCACAATGGAAATGAATATGCTGCAGTTCTGCTAGGTCATTCTACCGTTTTGAAAGAATCATATAACAGATGTAAGTTCATATTGCAGAAATTGCATTACAAATCTCACAATTAGTAAGTTTGCGGTGATTTCAAGATGATCAATATTTTGACTGGCTAACAGTTAGGAAATACAAAGAATCCATGTTTTGTCTGTCTGTGGGATAGTAGAGCCCTCGATCAACATTGGGCAAAAAATGATTGGACAATGAGATCAGAATGGAAAATTGGTTCACATCATGTTTTGAATGAAAGCCTTGTTGAAAGAGAAAAGATTCTGCTACCACTGCTTCATATCAAATTGGGATTGATGAAACAATTTATCAACTCATTAGACGTGAATGGTGAATGTTTCAAGCATATTCGAAACACGTTTTTAAGTTTGACTTACCCTAAACTTCAGGAAGGAATCTTCTCCGGACTTGACATACAGAAGCTAATGAAAGATAAAGAATTCTTGAATACTATGAAACCTGATGAAAAAGATGCTTGGTTGAATTTCCAAAGTGTCTGTGAAAACCTTTTGGGGTATAATCGTGATAAAAATGTCAAAACTGTAGAATCTACTATGTTAGGAAACTTCAAGAAATTAGGATGTCTAATGAGCTTAAAAATACATTGCTTATTTTCTTATTTGGACCAAAAAAAGGTTTCTATAAAGGTTTCACCAAGATTTCAAAGAGAAAGTGCGGAATTACCAAGGTCACTGTGATGAGAAAATAATGGCACACTATTTCTGGTCGTTGAAGAGAAATGATAACTCAAATAACCATAAACGAAAAAGTCTCAATCGATGAATCGATACGAAACGTGATCGTTCGCATTAGAAAAAAGGTCTGAGTAGTCAGCTTACACGTTATTCTACCATGAGAGTGGAAGTCTGCAATGATCTTGGATCAACCTGTCTGGGGGTTATCATGCTGACAAGATATAGGGTATAAAAAATTAAAAAAATTGAAAACCATGATAAATAATAAAAATACAAATACAAAAATTAAATTACTGTATATATGTGGGTTAACCTCTTTGGAGTTACTGTGGTCTCAGGTTAATCTTCCTGAGGTTTAGGGCTTGCAGGTTATTGCGTTTTGGGGTTAACCTTGCTGTGGCTTAAGGCTTCCAGTTTATTGGGTTCTTGGGTTAAGCTTCCTGTGGTTTAAGGCTTGCTGGTTATTCAGTTATTGGTTTAACTTTTCTGTTGCATATGGGATTTACCTGGCATGGATATTATGTTGTCAGTCTAGCATATTAGGTCTGATTATCGCATTGGTACAAATATATTGCCGAATATGATTTCGCATAATTAGTTTGAGTTATTTCCTGCTAAATCTATCCTTAAGATTTTTAGGTTCAGCATGCATCAAATGTGAGTTTGATCCATGTTTAATATTATGATATGCGTTATTTGATAGCTTGCTGTTTATAATTCGACGCGAACTATATCACTTAAAAACTCTAAATTCTCTTAAAGCTATAACCTAGGATTCAGCTAAACAAACCTTCGGAAACCTCAATTCAAATACTTTAACAAAACTCAAAATAATTATTTATGAAACTTTTCGTAATGATTCAAACACAAATTATTAAACTAAAATCGAAATTCTGACAATTTAATAGTCTTAGCCTCGGAAATCTAGTGACGGACGGAACCTAACCTCAAAACTGACTATAGCTTAGCATCAATAACTGAGCGATAACCCATGACTAGTCCTAGGCTAATTTATTTTATCATTATATTTTCAACCATGATTGTTAATTTTATGCATTATTTTTAATCTTGACAAAAGTTGCGTTTAGCCTACCAAACTACACTGCCTCTAAATTCACTTGAATAATGGCCCTTAATATCGCAAAAATTTTCAAAATAGCACTCTTAAATTTTCTAAACTGATCCCCAAAGTAACTCTGAAACTAACAATCTGACTAAGATAATCGATTCTTGAGTGAAAATATATACAAAGAAAAATATGCACAATTCATAATTTACAAATTTGAAAATATATGCACAACTCTCGACTTTCAAAGTCCCTATAAAAATTCACTCAAAAAGGGGGCGGGTTAAATCATTCACTGAGCGACGCTATTAAGGGGCTCGACTCATGAATTTTCAATGCTATAAAATTGGGATACATTTTTCATCACTAACATAGCCTAGAAGCTAAACTCGACTGGGGACTCAGTTCAATAAATTTGCACATCACTAGGTTAATACTTGAAAAAGGAGATCATTCATGAATTTTCATATTAATTAAATCACGTTTCAGGGCAAAACACATTTTAATAAAATAAAAATATTTAGGACCACTTCACTGAACATAATGTAAAATAAGGAAATGCTTAGTTAGGGAACTTCTACCTCGACCATGTACCCAGTGCTGTCGTAAATATGTCGTAACGATGTCGTAAAGACGTCGCCAAACTTTGTGCCCACTTGGTATGCCGCCGTTTTCTTGGCAGTAACAAAATATAAAGTTGGCCTTACCCGTAGAATTCCGCGACCTTAAGAATGAACTTTTTTGGGATGTTGAGTCATTGTGTGGGTCTTTAATATTTTCAAAGGAGGAACTGTTTGACAAGAAAAACGCAAAAAAGTATACAGAATTATGCCCGACTGCAGTCGGCAAAGAAGAGCGAACACAGCGGCGATCGTCCGGGCCTCGTTCTCGGCATTTCTACTACACCTTTTTTCCGGAGTTCCTATTGGTCATGATGCCGTTACGGTTATAGGGTCCTGCGTATACCTTTCAGAAATGAGTTACTGCTGTTATTTCTTCTTCCTTAATTTCCATTCCACCAATTTGATCATCTTTTGGAGCCCAAAATTACCTTGGCTGATCGGAGGAGGATTTAATGCAACACCAATTGGTATTATCCAGCGTGCTAATGTCATGTACAAAGGTCTAGTCATGTTGGGAATTTACAATGAAATTATTCATCATGAAGTTTCCAAAAAGGTTTTACGGCAGGTAGTGGAAAATGTTCAAAAACACACCAGGAAGGGTCCGCACTTCCTGGTAGTGTGGGGATCTTAAATAACATCGCCACAGTGACTCCAATATATATAAGAAAATATACATAATGAGAACACAGCGCCGATGCTACCAAGGGACCCACTAAAAACCACCACCCTTTCTCCTTGGCATAATTCCCCCCGGAACCGCTTTTGCATTACTTCAGGGGGTGCCGTTTTCTTAGCCGTGCTTCGGCCATCTTCCTTCTTGACAACTTGGCCTTTTCTCTTATTTCTGGGCTTGCTCTTGGACCTGCCGAGCTGTAATGTTATATTCAGCGTACGGTAGGCTTCTTCAACGAGGCTGCCTCCATATATGCCAAGCATCACAACGTCCCCGGCAGATGATCGGTCCGGGGTTTCTCTTCTTTGGCGGCGCAGAGGCAGCACTGTGGCGTACTCTCGCACACCACAGCCCTATGGCCCTCCTTGCCGCATCTCCAACACATCTTCGACCTATCAGGGCTCTCGCAACCAGCTGCCATGTGGCCGTAGCCTAGGCAGCGGTCATGGCCCGGGTTCTCGCCGTTCGTCCAACGTTCTCGATCAGATCCCTATGAAGACCTTCGTTCGTCACAGTGTGATCGCGAAGTTGGACTATGAGGCTCTCCGCTATTTGCAGCCCGTCGCTAATTGGGAGCCACATATTCTTCTTCTCCCTGCTGAAAGCCACCATTTCTTCAATGGTGTCATGCAGCAGTTTGAAGAGATCATATGTCTCGCCAAGCTGGACATCCATTTCTGAGATGTCCTTCTTGTTGACGGATATCTCCCTGCTAGCTCCTTCCTCAGTGACGTCCAAAGGACCTCCCAGCTCCTCGCAGACGCTCCGCTCCAAGTATGATAGGTTCCCCCCAAAATCCATGGAACCAGCACCGGCCACCGGGGCTTTCACCCGATCGGAACCAGTGGGAAGATTTTTACTTTCTTGAGGTATTCTGTTTATCTCATACTCACTCATCATTGGTTTTAATTCAGGGTTCAGATTTTCTTCTCTTACAAAATTACTTATGGATTCATGATTAAGTCTGCTTTTAATCTTTTACTTTGACGCCGTACACGTTCTTCTATGCACTTCAGGAAACGGTCGACCTCGGTACAGCCTAAGGTCCTAGATTAGGTCCTAATTATTATTACCCTATCAACCTCTCGCAATCCCATCTTGTATAATCCGACCCTTTCTCTTCATCATCTCCCACCATCCCTTCCTTCCAATATTTAGAGAAGAATCTGCTGTCTCCACCCTATCCATTTCCACCAATAATGTTCAATTGTGCTCCCACTTAAATACAAAAATTTCCAACTTTTCCTTTTCTTCGAAACTTAATATTACAGTCAGCGACTTTAATTATTCTTGTACTTTCGTCTAGTTAAGAACTTATCTTGTTACTTCCGCGCAACTACAATTATTAGAGTAGATTTTTCGGTTTAATTATTGTCTAATACCTTTACTTAATAAACGATTTTTAATATAGTAAACATTTACTTATTAACGAAAATCACCCAAAAATAATGTTCAATTCTAATAATCAACAATTTTGGCATTTCCATAAGTATCACTTGAATTCTTAGAACTCCTGTAAGATTTCTTGAAAATCCACAAACTACTCAGATTTTTTCGAAATCTCTTCAACTTCTTTAAAATAATTTAAAGTAATTCGAAATAGTAATCGAAACAATGCTTTGCATTCCAAAAAATATAAAAGATTTTAATAGCATCAATCTGTAAAAACATGGTAACTAACGTAACAATTGGCAAAAATTGGTAAGAATTGGTATCAATTTGAGTATACATGCTGAAATATTTACAACTCTTTTCTTTTTCACATGAAAGCAGTAAAATATATCTAAAATTGAGTCTTCAAGCAGATGTTTATGATCAACAAGCTTCAAATTAGTTTAACTTAAAGTTGACCGTTCAAAGTATAATCTTAAATGATTTACAATGTTTCGGGCATAATAAAGATTGTGAATACAAATGACTTTGATATCTGATATGAGACATTTTTCTTCTACCACACTTTTTTATTTTGAGGAATAATTATTTTTTACCATTGCATATAAATGATAAGAGATAGTTTATAGCAGTCATTTGCTAAGACATTCCGCGAGAAATCCTTAAAATAATAGTTTGCCTTTCTTTATCATTAGGACTATTCAGGAGAAATGACGATTACTTTTGCCATTCTGTTCTTATTCATTGAATTCTTTTATATGAAACGTGAGTATACTATAACACTGTGATTATTATTTGTGAAAAACACATTTAACTTCAAACGTTATTTGTTTGTACGTCTAAAGCGACTATTATTAAAAATCACTGTTGACTTTAAAACTTTACAATTCTTTTAAAAAAGAAGCCACAAACTTTGTAAAAAAAACTTACTCGAAAACCTTTTAACTAGATATGTTTGACTGTTCAGAGAGAATAAAGCATATGAGAAGTTTTAAAAAAAATTGAAGACATCATCTGGTCCTACAACGGAAAAGTTCTTCGTACCCCGAAGTGCTTTTTTCAACCCCTTCAGCCGTGATTAGTGGAAATTGCTTCTCGGGCGTTAGAAGGCTGTCGCAAAGCTCGTCGAAGATGATGATATAATCAGTATCGTCTTTCCAGTCTTGGATACAGAAACAGGGTTAAAAGCTGAAGAGGCGTGATCGGTCAGCAAGAAACTGCTAATTCTCCGTAATCCATCTTTTTGTCTTCTGTATTGTCCTCCTTGCGTCAGATTACACCCGTATTTTTTCAACAATATGCTGCTTGATTGCCAGCACCATTAACAGTGTGATTGAGGAATCTCAGTTTTTGGGTGAAACTTAGAACTCTTTCCGTGAACAGTCTAACATATGTTATTTATTGAATCACACCCTGAACACAGGACTTATTCTGTCTTGCCCATCTAATCTTCTTGTTTAGATTAAAGGAAGCGACTCCTGGTTTTTTAATCCATCGTCGGGTTTAACCTTCGATTTGTATCAACCGAAGCTCTCGCAGTGCACAATGTAAACTGTACAATTGATATTTCCAAAGTCGGTCTCCTCCGTGATATCCTCACGAAGGAAGGGATCCATTTCAGTCAGATCTTGAGGCCTAGCAGGAACCTGCATGATAATGTTCCTCCTTATTCTAAAATCGCTATCACCTCTCAGGAGGTGCCTCCTTTCCGTTGTTGGACTTGATGTCGCTCCCTCATCTTTGTCTATAGCTTGTTGAAGCTGTGATTTGAGAAGTGTTTCATGCGAATATCCAGTTTTTAAGAGTTGGGAGTGAATTTCACAAAGACTATTGCGAAACTTTCAGAAACTCTGGTTGTTTCTGGCACCACAGAGTGTTCATACGCGCCAGAAACCCTCCGGGAACAGGGATAATACTAACATCTTAGCAGCCTAGCAAGGCATCCTTGAGTTGATTTGTAGACTCAATGCGGGCGTTCATCATCGTGTTTCCATTCAAATTATTTTTAGCTACCCAAACTCTAGGGTTATTGTCCACTGATAAACCAGTTAAATGGTTCGTCCTCACTTAAAGAACCCCACATACAAGGATAAGGTTGCATACTCTGATAGGTTGCTCGGTTTCCCAATGTCACAGTTTAGGACTCTTCGTTCAGGTGCTATTGAGCCCCTTATGCGAAACAGCGAGAAAAATTGGAATTCTTTAAAAAGGGGGAAAATAAGAAAATCGGGAAAAGATTGTGGAATCTGCATTTAACTGTCTTACCTTCAAAATAAAATCACTGATTCTTATTCTTTACGTATTTCAAACAATTGCTATTAATAATGATGCTTTTCATGTGTAATAAGGCATTCTATACTGACTTAATAATAATAAATTTTGAACCTGTAAAATTAGGCACAGATGGATATCCAGCCCATTTTGATCCTTTGACCGTTATGATGCAAATGGATACTGGCTCTTATTTTGTAAAAAACGTGGTGGAGATGGAGGTTTTGGTGAATACGCTACCCGTAAACTGGATTACACCTCGGCACAATCCAAGTCATTTTGAGGACTATAACGTCTTTATACAAACTTTAGGAAATCGCAATTTTGTTTCAAAAGCAAAGCGCCTACATCACAGCGCAGATAAAGCTCATCCTGTTCGCCTGTCTTTTCCTAGGATAGCTTATGTGCATTTAGACGAAAATGTATGGCTTGAAACTGAATCTTTTCAAATCTTCAATGTCACTATTCAACAAAGTAATCATTATTATAGAAACAGAATTTTTGTAACGATACAAGGAACACTTTTCGTCTATACTGCAAAAGTTAAACCAATGTATACACCACAGTCACTAATTAACGCCGTACCAAGCATCTTCACGATCACGGGTTAAACTGATATTCCAGCATTTTCTATTTAAGATTCCGTTCGCTTGGGTAAAAAGTTTAGTTATTTTAAGTTAAACGTTTAGTTACATCAGGTGATATCAGGGCTAAAATTTATATATCCTTAGGATATTTCGAGTTTATTTCAAAATATTCTAATTATATCTAATGAATGTGCTAATTACCCATTCCAAATATTTCATTCTCTATCTTTCATGTGTACACTTAAGTAATAAAAAGTTTAGAAGCTTCGTCGTCATAAAGATTTCGTACTTTTCTTGTGCGAATATTGAGATAAAGTCTATTGTCAAGTTTGTGCAAATATGATATTGAGTGATTTACAAAAGCTAGCCCAATTTTGTGAATTACTTCAAGCTTAAGAAACCGAAAGTTCTTAAAGAGTACCTCTGAAGATCCTCCCAAAAAAATTTGAAGTGCAAATATTGATTAGATCTCTTTCAATATCAATTTTTCTCGTTTTAGTCAATCTGACCCTAGAGCACCGAAAATATACAGAGACCCCTAATTTATTTATTAATCTGTTGTTTATTAATTTGTTTAAACTATTATTGCCAAAAATCCCTTTATAGTTGCTTTATAATGTGAAAAATATTACTCCGAAGGAAAACAGTTGAATTTATTTTAAGAGTTGTTTAAGAATCTTTTCATGATTCAAGCAAAGAAATGTAAATTTCCTAATAGCCTAAGTAGTGCTCAGTATGCTCAGACTGTTTATTATATCTATTTTAGGGTTATCGTTTGTAGTTCTATTAGTATAAGGACTTCAGGTATTAGTGGATGAGCATCCTAATTCTACGAATGTTTTGTGTAAATTTATTTCTCAGAAGACAACTTGGCCCTAGAAACTTGATTAATAAATACTAAATGCTCAAAAGTTAAAAAAAAAGTTTTATTAAACGTAGTACGTTCCGAATAATATCTCATATGATCTTCTGTACTGATATTTTGGTGAAAAAATCTCCATGGATATAAGATGTCAAAAATCAGTGGAATTTGTGTTTCTGTCTATTGGCGTTTGAAGAAAGGGCCACTTTAAAAAAATGCAAAAGCAGGTTTTAATGTAGCCTCTTAGATTTATAATGGCGTATAAAAATTATAATATTTTCTAGACATTTTTGGAAAAAAACTACAACTTGCTGACCCTCCAGAAAATTTTAATTTTTCTTAATTTGTATATTTCAAGATTTAAAAAGCAACGCTAGGCGTTTTATTGATAAATCTAAAATCATTTTTGCAGAAAAGAAATCTTCATTTCGGTCATTTATTATATAGGGGTCTAAGGAACTTTGAAATGGCGCAAAGTGGGAAGAAAAGTACATTTTTTTAACAAAAATCGACTGACAGTGCTTTTCTCAAGGGATTTTGATTTTTTTAGAATTGACTGTGAGGCTTACAAGTATAATATTTAACTATGAAATTTGTATTTAGACTTAACGGAAATTTGTTATTTAACAAGAAACTTACAACTTTTTGTTGCTAAACTTTTCCATGATACCATTTATTTTAAGACTTTGAAATTCATTAAAAAAGCTCATAAATCAATTTAAAAACTAACTGCAAGTAATTTATTAGTAGGTTTAATTAACCAAAAAATTTTTAATAACGTTATAAACAAATTAATTAACGAAGGTTTTTTTTTGTGATTTGCAATGATTTGCAAGTTTGACGCAGAGCTTTTGTATAAAGTATCTCGAAAAATAATCTGCGCTTACAATAAGTTAAGAATAGCTAATAATTGGCAATTATTTAAACAATTTTTATGAACAAATGCACATTTTGACCTATTTATGCTGAAAAAACTCGGCTTTTTTGCGGAATCAACTTCAAATATTTTGCCTAAGACTCCTTGCTATCGTATTTTTTATAGTGATGGAAAAAATGTTTATTATTTAAACAACTTCTGTAAAAAAAATGCATATTTCACCCATTTTTGTATGAAAAGGGTTGATTTTTAGCGGAATGCATTTAAAATATCTTTCTTAAGACCCCTTGCTATCATATTTCTAATAGTGACCAAAAATTTTAAATATATTAAC
Source organism: Belonocnema kinseyi (assembly GCF_010883055.1). Taxonomy (NCBI): domain Eukaryota; kingdom Metazoa; phylum Arthropoda; class Insecta; order Hymenoptera; family Cynipidae; genus Belonocnema; species Belonocnema kinseyi. The sequence goes on from NC_046661.1 coordinate 126,843,505, forward strand.
AATTATTATAAACAAATGCACATTTTGACCATTTTATGATGAAAAGGTTTGATTTTTTTGCGGAATCTAGTTAAAATATTTTGCCTTAGACTCCTTGATATCATATTTTTTGTAGTGACCAAAAAATGTTAATTATTGTAAAAGTTTTTGTAAACAAATTCACATTTTGACCGTTTTATGATGAAAAGGCTTGAATTTTTGTGCGGAATAAAGTTAAAAGTTTTTTTCTAGGATTCCTTGCTATCATATTTTTCATAGAGACCAACAAATTTTCTACATCTAACCGATTTATTAGATGATTGGATCTTATTTGTTTCAAGCCTAATGGATTTTAGGTCAGGATTTTTGGGTTAAGAAGTTAATAAATGTGGGGTTTATGGGAACGTGGATGCATGCATTTGAAGTTTAAGTTGTTTTTTATGTAATTACATATCTTTCTTTTAGGGATAATGCGTTAAAGGTTCAACCAAAAAATTATGTGCAAATGAAACCAAGTTTGCAGGGAGTCTTAGGCAAACCATTTTAAGTTGATTCCGCAAAAAAATTAATCTTTTTGATCATGAAATCGTTAAAATGTGCATTTGTTTATAAAAATTGTTTGTAATTATTATTGTTTGCAATTATTATCTGTGCTTAAATTATTGTAAGATCTCATCATTATCTGTGATACTTCATAAAAAAGCTATGAGTCAAAACTAGCTGATCATTGCAAATCACGAAAAAATAAATTTTCTTTATTAATTTGTTAATTAATTATTAATTAATTAATCATTAAAATTTTTTGTTAGTGGTAGAATAATAATCAATGGATTTTAAAGGCTTAAAAATATCCTTAAGATTTAAAAAAATAGATGAGATTTCAACAAATCAAAAAATAATTATTGTTTAAGCAATAAGGGTTTAAATTCTGGGATTCGTAGGATTTTTCCTATCCCATTTCTACTCGTTTTTGTTATCGCTGGCTTTTTTAAGGCATAATAAATTGATTAACAATGCTTGTATTTTTATAAATGAGGTGTAAGAAGATCATAGAAACTATTTTAACTTCTGTTTTCGCAATCAGTGTTATCTTTAATCATTCGAAATCTTCCACGTGTACAAAAGATAGCAAATATGTAAGCTGTTGAGATCCGAAAAAAAAAAATTCTTCTCTTTTAACTCTGTTGGGTTTGAGAGTTTAAACAAAGTTCTTGATTAAATATAAATGACGAATGGTAGTTTACAGGGTGTCCTGTGAGTATTGTCGTTCCTTGTATTGAAGGATAGAAGAAAAAGTTAAAATCAAAAAGTTCCAAAACATTTTTGGATCTGGTGCATATTTTTGGTACTACGGGACATTGAAATGCATGTAGATTCACAGTAAGTTGCAAGTATGCGTTTGAGCCCAAAAACCATCATCTCTTACCGTAGTAACTTCACCTTTCTTTGTGCATAAAAAAAATAAGTGCGATTAATAATGTGATTTACTGTTTGAATCGGATGGTATCAAGATTTATCGAACAGTAAAATAACTTTGAAAAAAAGTTAATTTCTGTATTTAAACAAGTTCCAGATAAAATATTGGCTTACCGGAATTTTGTGCATAAGAGAAATGGAAATCTGCAGAATCGCACATGTGTTTTCTTTTAATTCTCGAAACAAGATAAATTTTCCGCGGTAGCAGATACTACTTTTTTGGATCGCATTCACACTTGCAACTAACCGTGTTCGTACATAAAATTGATCAGCTCTGTTGTACCTGAAACACCCCAGTGGGCACAGAATTCGGCGAAGTCTTTACGACATCATTACGACATATTTACGACAACTTTACGACATACTATGTCCGTGTAGTTACGGTGCCTTTACGATGTCGTAAAGATGTCGCCAAATTTCGTGCGCACTGGGACGCCATGGACCCAAAAATGTTTTAGGTCTTTTCGATTAATTTTTTTTCTAGGAGCCATTACAAGTTCAGGCATTATTCCTGAGACACCCTGTGTATAGCCGTTCTTCATTAAGTCACTGCCCACAGAATTCTTAAAAAATAAGTTTGCTGTTCTTTGTCATTGCGACTAAACCGAAGAAATAAAGATGACACTCGCCATTCTACTCACATATATTGGATTTCGTCATTTAAAATGTAAGTGTCTTATGGCATTACAACTAAAATTTGTGAAAAATTTATAACAGCAAGACGAAAATTTTCCGTGGGACCAGCGCGAATAATATTGAAAATCATTGCTGACTTTTTAACGTGAATACTGGTTTAAAAAAGGATTAAGAAACTTGGTAAAAATATCCTTTCAAATCCTATTAACTTTCGTTTCGATTTAACTAGAAAAGAAGTATTTTTTATTTTTTTTAAACAGAAAATGGCACGTGAAAGGTTTAGATAAAAGCAGGAACCTTTCAAAGCTTGTACCGCGACTTTAACTGATAACATGACCTACAGAAATGGAAGCAAAAATCTAAAATTTATAGCACATTTCGTTTTCGAAATATTGCATTGAATTCAGGTAAATAAAATTCGAAAAATCTTCGAGATTAGGTGAAGGCGTGGGAACGCTTTAGACATTTTTAATTGTAACTACAAAAACACGTGACGAATTTTCGGGTTATTTCTTATCAATTTATTTTGCAGACATGCAGCTAGGTCAGTTTACAAGTCTTTTAAAAATGCATTCTTGAAAAACTAAACAGCCCTCACAAGCTCAAAAAATAGGTCAAATTTTTTCAAGTAATCCGTTTGTACAGATTTCAAAATTTTCGAACTCCTATGTCCTGACAAAGTCAATATAATCCTAATTAGGGCAGTCAAGGATACTCCAAGGTCGTGGGTTTTGGTTTCTTTTTCAGATTACAATAGGATTTTTTTGGTTTTCGTTTATTCGTTGTGGTCCAAATTTGCTCGTTGGATTCTTGTTTTGTTTAACACGATTTTGAACCAGTTTTTCGTTATAATGTAGTTTCTTTATATTAAATTTGCAAAAACAGGCTCTAAATCGAGGCTTGAGAATAGGAGATACACTAGTTCCTTTTACATAATGATAATTATTTACATCTAAAATTGTACAAATCAAAACAGAGCGGTTTTGAACTTGAGAAATTTATATAAAAAATTAGAATATATAAAATTTTACTCCAAAGCATTGTATACATTAGGAAACTTTTTTCTAAAATATTAAAACAAACCCCCTTTTAAGGGGTCAGTAAGTTCATATGCCCCCCTACCCATCCCTGTCATGCGTAATTTTTCCGCCTAAACTTTTTTTTTTGAATTACTTAGAGGGCATTTTCTAATTTAAAAAAGAAAATATCTTTTATTTTAAATAGAAAATAGTCAAATTACAAACAACCAGACGGATTTTTAATAAAATAGTTCAATGCTAAACTAAAATAGATTCACCTGTTACGGAAAATATTTAATTTTTAACCAAATAATCCGGTTTTTATCACAAGAGTTGATTCCTAAAATAGCTCATTTTTTTAATTAGAATTATAATTCTTGAATACACATTTCACGAAATTGATTTTCAGAAAAAAGTAGGTCAATAAGTAAGTTGAATTATGATTGAACGAATGAAATTTTTCACGAAGTATTTCTACTTTCGACCTAACATTTAAATTTTGAATCCAAATAATAATTTTTTTTTGCAAAAAATGACCAATTCACAACAAAATACATACATTTTTATCAGAGTAGTTAAATTTTGAATTGAAAACTATAAATTTTGAACCAAAATTAAAATAATAAATTTTGAGTTATTTTAATTTAATCATTAATTTAACAAATTAATTTTTTTTCTAAATAGCTTAACTTTCAGCCAAAATATTAAATTTGTATTTAAAAATATTAATTTTGTACCAAAAATAATACTAATTTACAAAAAAACACATTGATTTTTAATTGAGGTGTGAATCTTCACCTAAAAACGATTAATTTTTAACCCTTATCAATATACTTAAATTAATAGTTAGAAAAATATTTTGTAAACAAATTATAAGAAAAATAATTAAATTTTCTATAAAAAAATATTTCGTTCCTACAAAAAGATTACTAATTTACATAAAAATACATATATTTTTAGTTATATAGTTGCATTTTCAACCAAAAAAGATGAATTATCGGAAAAATGTAATAAATGAATTTTAAACTAGAAACGATCAATTTGTTGACAAAAATGGGACCTAATGATATACCTTTTAAGCCATAGGTATTATTTTCAGCGTACAATATTTTAGTTTTCTAATTTATTTTTGTTAATTTAGTTCGCATTTAAGTGAAAAAACAAGAAAGTGCTGACATTTTTCGAAAACAGAGGGAAAAAGGGGTAACTTGAAAAAATGCTTTATGGAGGGGTTGAAAACTCGTAAACAATGATGTCAATGTTGGCACCCTGTACTTCTGCGCTTGCGTGAGGGCTGAGCGCTAATTTGTCACATTTGGTGCGCCATTGAAAATTACATTAAAAACAAATTTTTGTAATTTAAATGAATAATTATTAAAATATGCACAAGAATGTATTCAAATTGTGTAACTTTTGATTTCAGTCAAGAAATAAATTTAAAAAAACATATATTTTATAGTAAACAGTTTATTTTTATTTAAACATATAATATTTCTGCAACTTAATATATAGGAGTTAATTGCAAAATATAATAATAATATTTGGATTATTAAATAAAAAATTCAGATCACACTATAGTTCTTTTCTATTGAGACGTAGCAAAACGACACTTAAAGTAAAAAACAGAAAAACGAAACAACTAAAATGGAGTCGTAACAATTGATATATTTATAGGTTGCATAATAATATGAATCCCCAGAAAAATAAATACAAAATATTAGAAACTCCTAAATAATTATGTTAAATCATTTTTCCTAAAAAATTCTTTTCAAATCAAATGTTTTGTAAAATATAAATTGGCCTTTGGAATTCAATGAAAACAAACTGTTATTTATATTATAAATGTGTTGTAATTTTTTTTTACCTGAACTCAAAAGTTGCACAATTTTTATATATTCTTGTGCATATTTTGATAATTATTTACTTGAATTACAATAATTGTTTTTTAACGTAATGTTGAATCGCGCGCCAAGTACCGCCAACCAGCGCGCAGCCCAAGCGCAAGCGCAGTAGCAGAGGGTGCCAATATTGGTTTCATTGCTCGTGAATTATGGTGTACACTTTTGATAAATTATCCTGAAGTATCTTGAAATACGCGAAATATCCTAAAGTATCCTTAAGGATTTGAAATCTCTTGAAGCATCTGAAGTATCCCGAATTATCTTGAATTATCTTGAAGTCAAATTTTGGTGCACACTCTACATTCGAGTTTTCAACCCCTCGTTAATTACACTGATATCTTCTGTGTGTGCTGCGTAATGTTGAATTAATTCCGTAATTATCTTTTTTTTTTCTAAAAATTCAGATGCACATGGATATCCAGAGTATTTTGGTCGATTTACCGTTATCACCGAAACAGAGACTGGCTCTTACTCTGTAAAAAATCTCGCTGAGAAGGAGTAATTTGGAATAATGCAAATCCTGGCAAGAAGTATAACATTTTTATGCAGCCTTACTAAAATTGAAGTTTTGTTTCAAAACAAAAGCGCCAACGTGACAACGCAAATTCAATGACGATGGCAGATGGGATAGCTGTTGTGTACAAATTATTTTTAATTTTGCAGTATGGACTACATGAGTTCCTTGTATTGTTACAAAAATTTTGTTTCCAAAATCATGATTACTTTGTTTACTATTGACATCGCAGATTTGAAAAGATTTAGTTTCAAGCCATAGATCTTTGTCTAAATGTACATAAGCTATGTATATTTAGAGGAAGATCTATGGGCTGAACCTAAATCTTTCCAAATCTGCGTTGTGAATTCTCAACAAAGCAATCATGATAATAGAAACAAAATTTTTTTTAACAATAACAGGAACTCATATAGTCTATACTGCAAAATTAACAACAATTTTTACACCACCCTCACAACAGGCACCACGGTCATCGCGCAACATCATATCAGATTTATTTAGGACTGGGGGCGAACCTCATGTTCTAGTATATTATGCTTAAGTAATCTGTTCGCTTAGCTTAGGTAAAAAGCATACTAATTTTCGGCTGATGTAGATAGAGTGAAAATGACATGTTAAGAAATTTCTTCATAATACTGGACCAATCTCTTACTTAAGAAGAAAAATAGTAAGTTCGTACGCACGAAAGGAGACTTACAGTAGTCGAGAAAATAAATTTCCCCGAATTCAGCATAATGCGATTCGACGTTGAGTTTGCTGTTTCCTTTCGTTTATTTATATTTTATTTGAAACGCCGCCTACAGTCCAAATACCTGTAAATTATTATTTCCTGGTCCCGAACTTTGTATCAAAATAACATTGACCTGTATTTGAAGTAAGAAATCTTCTGTATAACGCTGAGCTTTTTGCATAAGTAAGCATTAAATTTTAGTTATCTTTTGATGTTACATTGTCAGCGATGTGGATCCGCGTAATAATAAACAGGACCAACGCTACCGTAAGCAAAGCGACAGATAGTACTACTTATTATAGATATAAGGTATTTTATGTAGAAGTTTATTATCCAATAAAGCAAGGAATGGAAATGGTTAGTTTCTATTTCAAAAAATAAGATAAATATAAATACTGTTATTTATGACATAAATAAATAGCGGCAGTGAGGGATATTCACCTAAAGATATCCCACAGTGAAGAAACACGCTCAAATAAATAATTTAACTGAACAGGCAGAATTAGATAGGCTTAGAGGGATATTCGCTAGAAAATATTTCTTCGTCAATAAGTATTAAATAGGGGGAAACTTAGATAGATGAAGCAACTAGGTTGGTAAGTGACTCCTTGCCTCTCAAGCTTGGAGCGGATCATGAATATCCAACCAGGAGCAAGAATAAATATATCTTTGATCCGACCAAACAGTCATGATCTATATCAATAATATAAGAGGAAAAAGTTATTTTAAGATCAGTGTTTTCTAAACGACTTGCTACTAACACTTGTGAGGCTAGGGTAATATTCCTGGACCTTCCGTTAAGAAACGAAAACCTGAACTATGATCTTAGTACATTTTTGTAGTACGATAATTGTGAAGCATAGTTTACAAATGATTAGAAATTTTGCAAATATAACTGGTGTGGTTCAATTTTATGGAAATAAACACGCATGTAAATTCTTTGGAATCTAAGTCGTTAGAAATAATCACCGATATTTTAGAAAATTAGGAAATTAATCACAGCGCGGAAAACATCTCACGAGCAAACTCTTCTTCTACAACCATTAATCCTAATGATCCTACGAAACAAATTCTATCCACATTAGAAAGAATTAACACCAGACTTAATTCTGTAGAAAATTACAGAAGTAGAATTGCAGTTTGAGCTTTTCACGAAAGCTATCTGGAGGGCGCTCACAAGAGTGTCCCCATATGAATGGCCAAGAATCAGGACATCCTTTTGTAGGTGAGGGGTCTTTGTATTTGTGACAACCGACCCAGCGGCTAAAGCATGGCTACACAAGGCTGTGGTCGGGGCTAGGCCTTGGGCAGATGCTTCTCTTAAGGTAGGTGGAGTTGAGTTTTTCCATAAGTTGGTGAGGGCTATGGCGTGGTTCTCGGGTAAATTGGAAGACGCCCCTGTTGTCCTCCGATAGATGGTGGGATTCAAACCCTTACTTAGGACAGCATCCTGGCGGATCGTCAGCCACGATAGTCCTCAGGTAGAACAGAAGGGAGACCGAGAGGATAAATCAAACATTTCCTATTTGTGCAAATATCTAAGTCTCGGACAAGGGCCCTTGCGGATCTCGACAACAGGCCCCCTGCTACTTTGGACAGTTTAACTTTAACGTTGCCAGCCAAAGACAGGAGGAGCCTTTCGGTGTACGGCAATGGTCAGCAAACATTTTTCTGAGATTTCAGGTGGAGTCAGATCCGCCCCGACTTCATTTTTTTTACTATTTTCGATCTTTTCATAGATCTGAGTGCGAGTGAGCCTACTCCAGCCAAGTCTACTTCCGGTCTAATCATTCCCCAAATTAACCTTTATAACAGAGAAGGCGCCTCTGCAGTTTTGCAGAGGAATATAACTGCAAGGCTCGCACGTATCTCGCTAATCCTGTAAACCTGATTTAGTCGACATACGAATAGTGGTTTAGGGGGGGGGGGGTGTTACAAAGACCCCAAGGTGGCCAATCCAATAGATTGCATACTGGCAAACGGAGTCAATGTCGTCCCGCTGCTTGAGCTACCTTCTAGAGATTTGGTGGTGATATACACGTACCTCAATAGAATAAGAAGGCTCTCACCATACTTTGTGGAACAGCACGGGCGTCAACTGAAGAGAAAACGATCTAGTTGAATACCTAGTCATAACTAATTTTAATTATAGTTTTAGAGATAAACCCACTTTCTCAGATGACTTACAGACGGAGTTCGAGTTAGAATCCATTATACCCGTGGGCCCTAAATGGTCCAGAAATCCAAGAAGAACGGACTGGGTTCAGTTTTTGACGGATCTAAGAAGTGCATTCTGAGTGGAACTTAAGTCAACTAAAGGCGTGAAAACCCTCAAATTGGCAGTCTAGATTTTCACGGATGCCATCACATCTTATGATAGTAATTTTTTACTTTTACGGGTCCGCAAGGCTGGAAAGGCCTTTGAGATTAATAAAATCAATTCATCTTATTATAAAATATTATTCTAAGGTCTAAAATTAATATTTTATTATAAGAATTCTCGTTAATATTGAATTTAAATTTAAATTTCTTCTCAATAGTTACAAATTAATGGCTCTGTCCTAGCTATCCAACAGACGTATTTAATTTCTTGATAACAAACGAAAAATTGGCTACTGTAAGTTTAAATATTTTCACACCAAACTAAAAGTTTTCTTTATTGAGTATAACATAAGTGTACATAATCCGTCTAAAATAATAGATTTTTGCAACACATATACTTCGTCAAAATGATAATATGCGAAAAAAGTGTGTATGAAGTAACTAAATATACAACTTAACGTTACTAAACACTTTAACTAAGCTAAGGAAATAGATTTTTTAATAATAATAATATGTTGTAGTTAGCAATATGAGCCGATGTGAATATGAGCTCCGCCCGCCCTTTTCCTCCCTGTTCTTTGAAGTGGCTGTTGTGGCTGTGATAATTGGGGTGACGCTTCACCTGGTGTGAAAAGTGTTATTAATTCAGAAGTATAAATTTTGCGGGTATTTGGTCTTATTATGAAAACTCCATTGTCACAATCAAGCATTTTTGGTGGCACATCGATATCGAAGAGATGTACATATTTAGCTTTAAGCCATAGCTCCATCTCTAAATGCACAAAGGCTCTGTGTTGAATAGTTTTACGAGGATTAGGAACTGCATCTCCGAAACCATATACATGCCCTTGTTTTACACCGAAACATTCATGATTTGAAATTTGTATAAAAACGTTAAACTCTTTAAAATTACGATATTTTTTTCAAGGTTTCCGCCAGTCTACTCTTACGGGTGCGAACTGAAAGTTTTCGGGTAGCACATTTGGCACGCATCCTGTTTTTTCAAGTTTTTTTACGAAAAAGGAAACAGTGTCCACTTCGAAAAGAAGAGTGAACGGCCCCAAATATTGTGGACGTCCAGTTGCACCTAATTTGAAAAAAAGTTGATATTCATGAAGCTAATAAAGAATGTAACATTAGACATGAAGATAGTAAATGTATATAGTAACACAGGACCACAAAAAATAAGTGGTGGGTTAATTTAACTGGACCAAGTTAATTATATGTTTTTTGGATCGCTTAAACCAAAGCCGAAGCCTGCTTTTCCCCATCACGTCAGCGTTTTTGTCTAACCTCGAGGAACAGCTTGAAACCATTACACCCAAAAATATCAACCAAAAAATATCAACAATATAAAATGACCTATAAAAAGATCGAAAGCATATGAACCCAAAACCCATAACCTTAAAATTGATGGCCTCAAAATTCATAAATCCCAATAAACTATACACTCAAAATGCAACAAAAAAACTTACATGCACATTTGATACCTCAATCTCGGAGAGTTTCATTTTGATGATTCCATACGTCCATCACTTTGTAACCTCAAATCCATAAACTCGATAACCCTGAAATCCCACAACCCTAAAGCCTCAGCACTCTCAAACCTCATAACTCTATAAACCCAAAACCTCACAACCATGCAAGTCTCAAATGCGACCAAAAAAATATTTCGTGGCAGACAATTGGAATTCCACGATGTCACATGGATATAACTCCATCACCTTTAAACATCTAACCTTATAACTACATAACCCTATAACCCTAAGATGCAACAGTACATATACTTGCACGTAAGACTTGAGTTCTAAGCCTGACAGTTCTGCCGTGTGTCGGAATCCAGGGCACCTCCACTCGAAGATGGTGACACAGATATTTACATTTACATTTTGTCATGGAACCGAGTTCTTTTATAAAATAAAACCACAATTATAATTTTACTTCATTTCAATAAGTAACATTAGGGTTGAAATTACTCAATTTTACCATTTAAAGCTTTTTTCTTCTAATGGTATTCATTTGTTTTTATTTTATAGATTATAAGCTCAAAACATCTATGTTTTTTATGTGATTAGGCCAGCTGAGCTCCTTCCAAACATTATGTAAAGAAGGATTGGCCAAGAAAACCCAATTTATCTCCAGAATCTAAAAATTCATAAAAAAGTCTAATACCAACAGATAAGGTAATCTTTCCATTATGAAATATAAAGCTTGGACTTGTACAACAATTCGTCAAAGAAATGAATACTACGGAGAGCAAAGCTTTTATGTACAAATTTGAAAATTTTTTCAAACTATCTGATGCCAAAATAGGGGATGCCTAATGCATCTAAGGTTGCACCTGTTCTTTATTTTCACATAAAGTACTTTCTTCAAATTGTAGGCGATTTTAGTCAAGAGCAGGGTGAAAGATTCCACCATGATTATAAAGACATTAAAAAAATATATTAGAAAGGTTTGTATAGCCATAGGAGTTCTGGCTATTAAATAATGAGACTGCGCGCGCAGATGTCGTCCTAGAAGAGTAGAGAGGGGAGGGGGTGCAGCGTCGGACAGCGAGAAGTGTCTATTATTCTAGTTCAAAAACACGTTTTTTTCGTTCTAGTGGAACTTTTTTATAGACGTTATAGACGTCTTTTTTCTCGTACCGATGACAATGTCTGACGAAAAACACGAGCAATGGATCAATTTGAAATTTCTCGTTAGATTAAAGAAAACTCCGACCAAGTGCTGAAAGTTGATGAAGGAGGCCTATAGTGAGAATCCTATATTTTGTTCGCGTGCTTTCGGCTGGTTTAAACGATTTTCTGAAGGGCGAGAGGGTTTAACTGTAAATCAATATAACTGTTTGAAAGTCTTGGAATCAGTGCGTGAATGAGATCGTAAGAAACGGCCGGAGTTGTGAAAAAACAAGTCGTGGATCTTCGACCAGGAAAATGCACTTTCCAATGGAGCACTAACGGTGAAGCGTTATTTAGCCACTTAAGAACTCCAGTCCTCGATCACGCGCAATACTCGTCTGATTTTGCACCATGTGACTTTTTCCTATTTTCAAAGATCAAGTCTGCCTTAAAAGGAACTCGGGTCTCGGTGTGCCCACTCCCATGCATTTAGAGGGGTACTTATAGATTGTGGGAAAATGCAAGATCAGCGCCACTTAGGGGACGTAGCAAAAAGTATTGTCTACAGCAACGACCCCCCTTCCCATCTTACCCTAATTTTGTGCGTTATGTTGACTTATTTTTCTGAAATAAATACATGAATAATAATAACCAATACAACAAACCAAAAACTGAACAAAATAAACTCTATCATCGATCAAATACAATCAAATGTTTAAGTCTGTTGCAATCGATCTATCCTAGAACGATTCCAACAGACTTTAACATTTGATTCTATTTGATCGATGATCGGTTTGATTTGGTTTTATTTTTAGTTTGTGTTATCGGTGGAAATCCATTGTGACTCCAAGCTCATCACGCAAAAAAAAATTCTTGCAGCTACAGTGAACTTGAGTAGACGTGAGCAGACGATAGAACTGGTATCGTCTCCTCAAGTTCATTTTGAATTCTAAGCTCACACGAGCGCCATCTAGGGGACGTAGCAATTACTGCCATTCTTTCACCGTTTCTCCTATAGGAGTGGGCACACCGTGACTCGGGTCGAGTCGATGAAAGAGGTGAGGTGAAAATCGGCGGAGCTCTCAAACGCTCTTACATAATAAGACTTCCAGCATTGCTTTAACCAATTGCAAAACACAAATTAAACGGTTAGATTTTTCCTTAAAAATTCTCTTAAAAAATCGAGAAAAATTGAAAAAATGATAACCTTCTTAAAATTTCGCAAAGTCTAATAAAAAGCCATATTCATCCACTATTAATTTCTAAAAAATGCGGAAAATTTATTAGATTGTGTTAATCTTCGAAAATTATGCATAAGCTTATTTCAAATCAAATCACGTATGCTAATACTTATCACTTCAATTTAATAATAAAATCTATTTGTTATAGGCCAAGGCATGGGGAAGGCGAAATGTTGTTGATTACGGCTCTTCTTCTTTTAATTTCAGCAAAATATTTTTAAAAAATCCCCACTACATATTTTATCAAATCTTATTTGTAGATTATCGGTCAAACTGGTCACTTTTTACATTTCTTACGGACAGGTTCCTTTTGTGATGTATTCCACTGATTTTATACTAGATAAAAGAAAGTCCTGCATACAATTTTTCGAAAGCTTTTTGTACTTTTTCTTTTATAACATAAACATATAAAGTATATATAAATAATTTATAATAAATGTATATAAAAAATGCTATCTACCAGAACTTCAATAGAATCTTTTTTTATATTGTAAATATGGAAAATCGAAATAAAATAGTTGGAATATAAAATCGCGTCGATTATAGGATATTCGTATCAGGATACCTTCCGATATCCTCGTAATATCGTAGGGTATCTACATTGACACCCTAATATTTTGAATCTAAAATTTGGTGCATCAAGACGTTTACTAATAAAAAGAAACCAAATTTTTATTTTTTTTGCAAAAAAAGAATTAAAATACCGATATCAAATTAGAATATGGGATTGCGAAAATCTCGATTCACTAAATTGTTGAATTTTAGGATAGAACTTTTCGGCTAAAAAAATTTGTAAAATTACAAGGAGGCAGCATGATAGTCATCTTTTTTTATTTGACAGAGAGTAATCCAGCCAAAGAGATATAAGATAGTACCAGAATGCATTTTTGCAATCACTATCTTTTCTCAAATTCAAATGAACTCACATTGAACTCTGACGCTGAGCTGGCAAGTTTTCAAGACGACAATAAATTTTCAAATTTTCAACAACAAAAAAATAATAATAACAATGACTTTGTAAGTTTAATGTGTACCAAAAATTCACAGGCTTTTTTCTGTTTTTTTTTTTCTGTAAAGAAAAATGACTGGACTATATTTATTATTACTCAAACTCGCTGCCTACGACTCTGGAACTACTTTGAGGGGCATCCAGCACACATCCGGGCTACTGTATTCCAGGTACCATAGCTTCCAATAATCCCTACCTTAATTGTTACTGCACATTCTTTTCTCTAAGTATAATACTTAAAAGGTAAAATAAATGAAATACTATCCTTATGCAAAAGAGGTTTATTCATTCATTTAAACATTTTAGAAGGGGTACGAAGAAAATTAACGAATGGGATAGATATGGCAGGGATAGATTAGCGAGAATATATTTAATGTAAACCAAAGATGAGACAGGGATATATTTTTAAAGCATCTTGTGCACTACATTCATTCAGAAAAAATTAGAAGATTTGGCTACGTAACTTTCGTTAAAGTTCTAAAAATGAAAGCAAAACAAAAAATTAACTTATAGAGATATTCTTGAAGAGCAGAAATCAGATAAGGAAGCAAAAGCAGAGGAAGGAAATTGGATGAATGAAGTTAGTAGTTAGGAAAATAATTAAAGAAACAAAAAGATTCAATAAAAATTTGGAGGAATTAGGAAAACCGCGAAAGCAAAGACTACAATTTGATGAACGAATAGAAACAGAAGTGAAACAGCGAATTTTGTCAGAAAGTAAGGTAAACGTAGAGAAAGGAAAAGGCAAAATTAAGTAGAACTTATAGATGAATCAGGTAGGAAAAAAAAGAAATTTGATTATCACACAGATAGGCAATTAGAGATAAATAAATAATTTGAAAAATATATGAATTAAAGCACGCGTTAATAGTTATAATAAACAAAGACCCGGTAATTAATAAAGAGGCGATCACGAGTGAACACAAAGTAGACTAGAATAAGGCATTGAGAGAAGAATTTAGATTACTTTATTCTTTGCAGTTATAATTTTTTAACTATACCTTCCTCTACACATGATTTTATTTAGTTCACATGAACCTCAGCCATATGTTCCTTTCTTTTTGTTTGTTCTTTAATGTCGAAATTATTAGTTTATTTTCCCTTAGCTTTCATCAAAAATTTCAAGATTATTATTACCATCTTTTTGTGTAAAATCTCCCGCTGACTTGTTGTCACTCAATATTTGTACTAGGTAAAATATTTTACCTAAAATTTCTCTAATTGCTTTGCCTAAAGAGATCATTTTCTGACAAACGTCACTCATAGCGGGATATTCTGACTGATATGTTGATAATGTGAGACATCACTGTTTATGTCCTCGCCATGCTACTAATTCTCTAGATAGATTAATTATATATTCTTCCGTAGATGTCAAAGATTCTAGGTCTCTAAAACTGGCATCAGTCATATCACCTGAACTCTATAAGTTTGCTTTATACGCTAAACCAGCTTCTAAAGTTCCTCTGAAATATCTAAATATTGTTTTCACACCTATCTAAGCTTCTTTAGCTGGATTAGACTATATTCTGAACAATTTGCAACATGAACAATATCCGGTCTTATTTGCATTTAAAAGTACATTTAACCTCCTATCGTTTATCTAAATGCTGTATCATCGATTTTTTTCTTTAATCTTTATATTTTGGATTTCCCTCTTTCCTTTGATTACTATATTCTTTACTTGTCCAGTTACCGTTGGTGTGTTTTGTGCTTTTCTTGCATTCATCTTAAGTTTTTTTTTGGATTCTCGAGAATATTCCTTCTACTTTATTGTTATTATCTTGTTTTACCTGGCTGACTAAATATTCATATCTGGAAAATTCCTTGGTTTCCCTGAATCTTTCATTTAAAAAACTTCCCTTAATTATTTTTTTTCTAAGCTTCTAAAATCATTCTTAGCTACTAACATCGCATCTACATATAATAATAACACTTCCACCTTATCTGTCTCTCTCACTGTGAACAAAAATTGTTATTATTAAAATTATTCTCTAAACCTAATTTTAACACTTATGCTGAAATTGTTCTATTAACCTTTTTTCACTAATTTTTAATCTGTTAATTGCCTTTTCTAATTTACATACCTTACTCTTTTGGTTTTGCTCACTGTTGTTTTGCCTCTAAATCATATTTGTTTATTATGACTAATGCTTATCTAACTATAGGTAACGTCGATACTGGAGCATTAGTTTATTTTATTTTTATTTAGTCATTGTATTGCATACCAAATTATGTTTTCCTCCATCAATCTAAATTATTCTCTCAATGCTTAATTCTACCGGGTCTTTATTTATTATGACCATTAACGTTATTACGATTTTTATTATTAAAAAATTTATTTTCTCTTTAAAAACTTCCCAACTCAGCGTCAGAGTTCAAGGTGAATTCATTCGAATTTGAGATGAAATAGGATTTGAAAAATGCATTCTATTGTATCCGTGTTCTAATTCTTCTTTCAGAAAACAGACCAAAAATTTTATTTTCTTATTAGCAGTAAACGTTTTAATGCACAAAATTTCAGATTCAAAATATTCTATCTTGATTTCCCATATTCACTATATTAAAAAAATTCTATTTAAGCTTCAGTAGTGAACATTTTTATAGACATGAAAGGAGGAAATCTTCTCGAACTACATTTTTACCGTGAAACAAGATGGGAAATATTTACTTTCTGGAAACATACAAAAAAGCTATATTGTCTTTCAAAACTTCAAAAGTAAAAATAAGGAGCCTCATTTTGGATTGAAAATACTTTTTTAAAAAGCGTAACATTATTTTTATTAATATCTATAATTGTGAAATAGAAAGTAAAAAAAGCTGTCGAAAAATTGTATACAGAACTTTCTTTTATCGAGTAAAAAATCAGTTAAATACATCAGAAAAGGAGCCAGCAGAAGAAAAACAAACTCGTTAAATATTTATTAACACTTTTATATTTTTTTAATTTTTATACAAGACAATCCAGAACGTTCCATTTATGATAAATACATCAAATACGAAATATTTTTTTAACTCTACTGAACATTAGCTTTTCCTTCACCACGATATTGTCTCAGAATAAATAGGTATTATCGTTGATTGGTAGAAGCGATAAGAATTAGCACACGTGGCAGTGGTTAATAGCGCCACGCCTCGCACAGAATATTTGTAATATTATTTTTCACTACTATGTCTTTGTGACTATTCAGCAGAAATGATGGTTATTTCTGTCCTTTATCTCCTAAATGGGAGTTTTTTTTACTTCACCCGTAAGTTGATAATATTATAAATAATATTTATAGAAAATATGACGTGCATCTATTTAAATATTTGCATTCTAATTTAAATTTTTCATTCATGAATTTTCTAAACATCTAAATAGTAGGCACACAATATGGAAAACTGAAAACAAGTGTTAAATTTTGAAGGCTATAATCACAGTTCTGGTATTTTGAAGCAAAATTAAAGCCCAATACTTAGCAATAATCATTCGAATAAATTGTACAAATTAAAATAGAACTCTTCTTAATTCAAAGCATTCATATTAAAAGTTAAAACGTGTTGAATTTCATTCCCAAGCTCCTATGAGGACCCTTGCAGCTCGTTGCCCTATGGCTAATTCCAAGGCATATGTAGCAGTTGAAGACCTCCATTTTCTTGCATGCGCTAACTAATTCCACTACCATTTCTTCGGCAGCTTAAAGAAAGCCTTTAGAGTTTCTCAAAAAACCTATCTTGCGAGGTCAGCCTGGATTTCTTCAGCATACTGTTTGTCGAAATATTTTCTGACAGCAGCCTCCATATCCTTTGCGTTCGCTGCTGCTTCAAGTTTCTAGACCACAGTCGCCGTGCGTTGAGCAAGCCCGCGAACGGCATTTTTAGCGCAGACTGCCTCCCTGATGGCATAGGAGAGATTCTTCCTGCCATCTGCTGCTAGACCTACCTCTATAAGGATTTCTTTTTTCCTCGTCTTCCTGACATCCCTGCTTTTGACACCGAGCGTGTCAGGATTAATCATACTTTTGAGGTCATTTAGGATCTCATCGTAGCTCGATCGCTCCGCTTGTTTTATGAGAAACAATTCGGGTCGTGGTGCAGGTTTCTTCCTGCTTCCTCAATCATTATTTTTTGGTTTGGGTGCCGCAGCTGTTGTAGCGTTACGAGTCCTTCAACTTTTGGTCTTCTGCCTAGTGACAATTGCCTCAACGAGCCTAAAAAACGCCCTCTCTCTCGCTTACCAGTTCGGAGGGTGGAATCCTCATCAAATTTTTCGATTTGATTCCCCGTCTGGCTTGCATTTTTCTTCGCCTTTTTGTCTCTCTTTCTTGGCAGCGGCTTCGCCAGCCCCTCGTGTAACAATTGCATAATGACATTTGGCCTAGATATTTGTGGTGGATTGTTTGACGTCCACCTTCCGTGCTTCCTTCATGTCTTTCCGGATTGAAAACCACATTCTCGTCTTTTCAAAGCAGAGGAGCTCCATTTTCTACGCCGATTGTCCCCAATTTCTTGATGATACCCCTATGCTCAGACGTGTTTCGTTCCGTAATCTTGATGTCCTCCTGACATCTGTTTTTGTGCTCATGTCGAGCACCTCCGTCAAGTCCAACGGACCTCCCTATTGGAGTACATCGTTGTTTACATAGTTCCTCATTATTGGTTTTAATTCGGGGTTCCTTCCCCTAGCTGGTTTTCGTCCGCTCTAAGTATATAATTTCTCCGGTACCATCCATATCTGGGAGGCGGTCACCTATCCATAACCTGGAGAATAGCTTAGTGGAGAACCAGGAACCCTACGCGGTTTATAATAATTATTGAAAACAATGATATTCATATTGCTAACATTCAATCCATTGTATACTAGCTCAGGTTATAATGAAGACCTACTAATATTGAACTGGAGAAATTTTAATAAAGACAATTCCTGAACAAAAAAGTTTAAAAGTTAACTAGAAATTGTTAAATTTTAACAAAAATTTTTTATTTGAGAGTCAAGAATTGGAATTGTTTTTCTAGATAGCGCTAAAGTTTGTAATACCGGAAGTTTGAAAAAAATAATTTAGTTTGCAAAAAATTTGTTGGATTTTCTGCTAAAATAAAAAACTCAATATTAAATGACGCTTTTAACAATGAAAATCAACTTTAATACAAAAAATGACCTTTTGATAAAAAAGATTAAGATTCGACAAAAAAACAATGTTTAAAATTTTATGAAAAAAAAACTTGTTTTAAATTCAGGTTTATAAGTGTAATTGAAGTTTTAAACAAATGTGTCAAGTTTTAATAAAACAATTAAACTAATTTAGAGAAAAATAACAATGATCAATAAAATACATATATTTTTTATCCAATGAATCTATTTTTTACTCGAAATTTTTAATTCTTAAAGCAAAAATAGGATAGTTAACAGTTTAAAAAATTTTGTTTGAATTGAATTTTGTACAAAATATTAAATATTTAAACAATAAAATAAAATTTTAACAAAGTAATTCAATCAAATAGATACATTCCTAATCAAAATAAGAAAAATTCGTAATGATAAATATACTAGTTGAATTTGTAACTGAAAAAACCTAATTTTAAATTAAAAACTGCAATACTTAAATTTTCAGTCAAAAATAAGAGTTTTGAAATAAGTAGTTGAATCTTCCACTCAAATAATAAAATATGTTTTTTAAAAAGTAGTTCAACTTTTAACCAAAAAAGTTAGTTTTTAATCAAGAATATTTATTTTATAGATACAAGATACTAATCTACAAAAGA
The DNA here is from genome assembly GCF_010883055.1 of Belonocnema kinseyi. NCBI lineage: Eukaryota > Metazoa > Arthropoda > Insecta > Hymenoptera > Cynipidae > Belonocnema > Belonocnema kinseyi. The sequence continues at coordinate 126,862,695 of NC_046661.1, forward strand.
TACATTAATTTTCAACCTAGTAGTTTAAATTTCGACTAACGAAGATTAGGTTTCAACCGCAGTGAAATATTCGATTTTCAGAATAAAAAAATTAATTCCCAGAAAACAGTTAAATCTTAAAAAAGTAGAATACATTTTTCTCAAGGAGTTTAAGCTTCAAGCACGTACTTGATTTGTTACCCAATAATCACCCTAACAATAAAATAAATACTTATTTAAAAGTTTCTTTCTTTGAATTTTTAACTAAAAATGATTGATTTTCAGTCCAAAATCGAATATAATAATAGACTTTCTAATGGAAAGAATAGAATTTCAGATAAATAAATTCTGGTCTTCTATTCGGTTCTTTTAACGCAGCTTGCCTTTGAGAGAAAAAACAAGAGAGAAGGGAAGTTTCTTGGAAATAGGGAACAGAAGAAAATAGGGAAAAGAGTTTAAATCTCTTATTTAGATGCCTTTATTTTAATATAAAATCACTAATTCTCATTTTTTTGAGCATTTCAAAAAGTTATTATTAACATTTACGCTTTTCATCTGCAATATTACATTTTAAAATCTAATGTTACCCCAGTGGGCACAAGGTTTGGAGACGTATTTATGACATAGTTACGACATCTTTACGACAACTTTACGACATCCTATGTTCATGTCGTTAAGGTGTTTTACGATATCGTCAATAAGTCGTGTTATCTGAAGATGTCTTTACGATATCGCAAAGACACCGAAACGACATATAAATAGGATGTCGTAAAGATTTCTTAATGATGTCATAACGATGTCGTAACGATGTCGTAACGATGTCGTTAAGACGTCGCCAAATTTTGTGCCCACTAGGACGTTCTTCATATGTAATGTCACATTTTATATTAGCTTCATGAATATAAATTTTCTGTCTAAAAAATTAGGTGCAGTTGGACTTCCAGAATATTTAAAGCCATTCACTCTTCTTGTAGAGATAGACACTGTATCCTTCTTCGTGAAAAAACTTAAGAAGACAGTCTGCGAGCCGAATTTGCTACCCGAAAACTTTAGTTTGGCACCCGCAAAAGCAGACTGGGAGACACCTTCGAAAAAGTATTCTAATTTTGAAAAGTACGACGTTTTTATACAAATGTCAAATCATCGATGTTTCGCTGTAAAACAAAGGCAGGTATATGACCTTGGAGATGAAGTTTCAAATCCTCGTCTAAATAGTCCACGGAGAGCATTTGTGCATTTAGAGAGTGAGCACTGGCTTGAAGCTAAATCTTTACACCCCTTCGATGCCGATAAGCCACTAAGAAGTCTTGATTATGAAAATAGAATTTTCATAACAATTCCAGACACCCGTAAAATCTATACTTCAGAATTAATATCTCTTTCCACTCCAGGTGATCAGCTATACTATCGTTCACAACCACTCCAGATACCACAAAGAACAGAGGCAGTACTTTTTCAGAATGGCGGTAACTTGTACAGATTCCATGAAGGTCGATTTGAAATTATTAGGAATGTGACAAAATAGGCTTCATAGCTAAAAAGACACGAAGAGGGTTTGTGGTTCGTGCATTGAGGATTGTTGATTTGATATGTCTGGGCAGACTGCTCTCATCAGATCACTTGATTGCATTATAAAAATGCGTCCGTGACTGATGAGATATATACCGGGAGAGCCCCGTGCAAAATGATCAAATAAAAATCCAACTCTAACCAAAAATGCCTTCGACATATTAGGCAGTATAAGCCTGTGACAACATTTCGCCACAGAATTTTTTTTATAATAATAATAATAATAATAATACAGCGGTTAACTTTTTATCTAAAAAAGATAACTCTTTAACCCAAAACCGAATAAACTAAAAGGAATAATTTTCTTCCAAAAAAGAAGAATTTTCAAAAAAAAAGCTTAAATTTCTGACCGAAAAAATAACTTTTTGATCAAAAATATTAATGTTTCACCAAAAAAGAAGAATTTTTCACTAAATATGTATATGAATTTGGAACAACACAGTTGAATTTTCAAAACTTAAATTTTAAATCTTTCCCCAAAAAAATTAACCTTGGACAACATACACTAATTTTTACACGAAATATTTTAATTTTTAACTACAAAAGATGAATTTTAAACAAATTTCGAATATTTAAATTTTCATTAGAAAATAATTTCATTGAAATGACGTACGAGTACAAAACTGGGAATTTTCGCCGTTTCTTGAAAATTTGCAATTGAAACAATTATTTTTAACCCAAAAACCAAATTTTAAACAAAATATGTACATTTTCAACTAAGAAGATTAATTTTCTTTTTAAAAAGATGAATTTTAAGAAAAATACCTGAATTTCCAACTAATGAAACTAACTTTTAAACACAACATTAAATAGTTTTCGTCTCAATATTTCAATTTTCATATATTTCATAAGGTTCTTTCATATTTATATTTAATTTCATCCCCGTGCGCACAAAGTTTGGCGACGTCTTTACGACATCGTTACGACATCTTTACGACAACTTTACGACATCCTATGTCCATGTAGTTAAGGTGTCTTTATGATGTCGTAAAGATTTCGTAACGATGTCGTAAAGACATCGCCAAATTTTCTGTCCACTGGGATCTTCTTCCTCATTTTATTCTTCCAAATTGTAAATTTATTGCAAAAAAATTGGTTTAAAAATCGCGCGCTTTTCATCACTTCTGGTTCCGGTTTAATCGTAGCCAATTAAAACAGTGAACAGTTGTGTCACAACTCCACCTAGAGGATCTCTAGAAGGGATAGAAAGGAAAAAATTACTCTCGCTCCTATGAAGACGGGACACTCGTATGTGTGGTGCGCTCGTATCTTTGGAGTTAGAATGCAGTGATTTTGTTTCAACCAAGAAATTGCATTTGTAACCAAAACAGATGACATTTCTACCAAAATAATAAAAGTTTCAAACCATCATGACGAAGTTTTAACTGAGAAAATCAATTTTCAACTAAAGAGATTAATTTTTAAATAAAATAAGGATTCTTCCACAAAATAAATAAGTACTAAACAATTTTAGTATTGAATATTATATAGGGTATTCCAGACTGAAGTGTCCGGGCTTAAATATTTGTATACAAATTAAAAAAATAAAACGAAAATTCCTATTCCAAAAATCAGTTAAAGTTTTAGTTTTTGAGTTATGAAATATTTAGGCTGGACCAATTAGGAGTGCGATATAAACAGAAGTGCGTACCTAAGCGGAAGTCCAGCGCAGTGTTATTAAGGGATCGCTGAGGTGTGGTTAGCGATGGGAGAATAGCAGTCACAACACAAATTTGGACTCCCGCTCACACACACGCGACTGTGCATACCGCGCTCCTGATTGGCCCAGTTTAAATCTTTTGTATTTCTAAAACTAAAGCTTTAACTGATTTTTGGAAAGGAAATTTTTGATTAATTTTTTTTAGTTTTATAGAGCCATATAAGTCCGGGCACTTGAATCGCGAACAGCCAATTCATGATCTGCCAAAAATTTTATATTGGTTTTGCGTCACTCGACAGATCGCGGATTTCGCCAGCAGACGAAAGACGAGCTTTTTAAAACACACTAATACTTTTTTATTTGTTTTCATTTTTAAGATAAAAATTAGCATACGTAACAGTCGTTTATCGTATGACGCCTCACACAGAATTGATGAAGCATGAGATTGTACGTGGCATTATGACTAGTCAGCAGATATGGAAAATATTTATTTCTTTTTTATCCTGATAGGGAGTGTTCTTGACTTAACCCGTAAGTTAATTGCAGTATTATAATTAATATTTATAAGTATAGTGTAATATAATAAAGCCTTTTGAAGTAGAATTTTTTAACTTTCGATCATTTGATATTAACTTTGTTCAATTTTATAAATTTCTATATTTCATTTACTATTTTTTTATTTTCCTACCACGTGAGTAATAAGATTTTATTTTAAAAGGTTAATTTACAGTCTTAAAGATTTCAAAATATGTCGTAAAAGCATCTGAAAGATTTTTAAATAATTTTTTCGGATTAAAATTTTTTTTGGATTTGTATAAGTGTCAGTAGTTTTGACAGTAATCGAAGATAATTAAAATCTTGGAAAGATTTAGGACATTTTTTAACTAAATGTACATTTCTGAAGATTTTTAACAAAAAATTAGAAACTTTTCAAGAATTTTCAAAGCGTTTAAGACAAAAATAAATTTGTCTTAAGATTCCTGTTGAAATTTTTAATGATTTCTTCATTTAAAAAGATCTAGAAGAAGGTTAAATCAGAGTAGGAAATTACAAAAAAATTCTATTATGCTTAGTACATATTTAAAAGTATTCATACAATTCAAACTTAATTTGAAACTTTTCAAAAATGTCATATTTTTTATGAAGATTGCTAAAGATTTTGTAAAAAGAAGGTGAATTAAAATTACGAGAGGTTCCAAGAAAATAAAAAAAATTCTGTAAATTCGCAGACAAATTTTTGTTGACTTTTATTTTGATAAGCTATCTTTAGAATGATATTCTAAACGATTTTAGAGCATTGAAAAAAAATTTTCTAAAATGATCTGAATTATTTCAAGGCAGATTTTTTGTCTTCAAAAAATATTAAAACAAATTCGAAAAATTTTAGGACATTTAGAAGGCTTAGTAGCCTTAAAAAGATTTCAGAGAAGTCGTCAATTTGAAATAGACCAAAATTTTAACAAAAGTGTGGATTTTTTACAATAATGTAAAAAAAAGCTTTCTATGAATTTGGAAAGGTTTTGAGAGAATCAAAGAATTTTCTCTAGATTGTTAAGAAAATTTAGTTGGTTGAGAGGTTTAAGGATTTTTTTTATTTTGCAGAATTTAAAAATATGTATTTTGAAAAATGTTCAAGTTTAAAAAATGAAATAATATTATACATTTTACACAAACTTAATTTTAACTATACAATTTTTGAAAAAGAACTCGAGGTGAACTTTTGAAATGAAAATTTCACTATTTTCGTGGTTTATTTAACAATAGTTTTTGGGGTTTAATGGTTTTATCATTTATTTGGGGATTATAAAGTCGATATTTCTGCATACAGAAATAACTGTATATTGCTGATACAGCATTATAATTAAATTTAAAAAAGATCCAAAAGAAGTTAAATTATTTCCTAAAATTTTTAAAGAGTGTAAAAGATTAGAAAGCAAATTTTTTTAAGAATTTTGTAAATTTTCAAGAAAATCAAAAACATTTTTTCAGCTTCCTAAGAAAAATTAAAATCACTTTTTAGTTCGAAAAATTAATTTGAAGAAATTATTTAAAATATGTCAGAAATTGTCAAAGAAGAATCTTAAAGACTTTAAGGCAATTTTTTCATTTCGCAAAATAAAGAAAAAATACAGGAAATATTCAAATAATTTTTAGCTATTAGAAAACTTAAAATGTTTGACAAGGTTAAAAAATAATAATTTTCCTTTACATTTCTCGGAAAATTTAGAAGATTATAAAGTAATTTTTTTCTAATTTCTAGATGATATTTAAAACTTTAAGAAAAATTCGAGTCAGTTAAAAATATTTTTAGGAATTTAATACGTTTTAAGTATATTATCAATATTTGAAAACAAGAATACATTTTTTTTTAATTTATCAAATATTTCCTAATTCCTTCCCAACTACTACAAGTTCCTGACATCTTTTAAAAAGACTAAAATATTCTTTAAAATGTTCTAGATTATTTTCTGTCACGTCTGAAATATTCAAAAACCTTTTTTTTAAATTTTCTCAAAAGTTTTATAAAATTTATATTTATATACATTTAAAGAGAAACTAATAATAGTTCTTTTCGTGTTCTCAACTTTCACAATTTATTTCCAACGTGGATTTATTATGATTTCTTTAAGAGTGAATAATAGTCAATCAACTATATTCAGCAGTTATAAATTTCGAGAATTGAAATATTTGTGGGAATTTAATAATTCGATTATTTTATAAGTCAGTCTGAAGGTCAGTGAGTTTAATTTTGGATATCGATTTTAACCGAAAAATTGTTTATTAAAGCCAAGAAGTTAAATTTTCAAGACAGCGTTGAAATTTTCAATCGAAAAGAAAGAATTTGTTATTAATATGGAAAAATGAAAAAAAACTGTTCAATTGTTGACCAAAAAAATAATTTTTAACAGAATACTAAAATTTTAAATAAAATAATTTAGTTTACACAAAAAATTGTTGAATTTTCTACAAACATAAAAAATGTTCAAAAATAAAAAAGTGGTTTCTGTCAAAGAAGACCAGCTTTAACCCAACAGTTAAGCTTTGGATGAAAAATATTTATTTGTAACAAACAATTTGATATTTATTATATAAATCGAAACAAATTTTTGCTTTCAAGCGAAAAGCAGTTGCATTAAAACAAAATGGAGGAATTTTTAACCAAATTTTCAAATCCTTAACAAAAATAGATTATTTTCAACTAAAAAAATCAATTTAGTGATAGACAAAATAGCTGAATCTTAAATCAGTAAGACGAATGTTGATGAAAGTTATTGAATTTTCAACAAGTGTATGAATTTTTGATAAAACAATTAAATTTATTTAGAAATAAAATTTGTTCAAGAAAATGCATACATTTTGTATCAAATAAATCCACTTTTCACTTGAAATATATAATAAGATGTCAGCTGAAAAAATTCTTTTTGAAACGAGTTTTAAACAAAATTCTTCAATATTTAAACAATAAAATAAATGTCTCGCAAAGTAGTTCAATTAGATATATAATTTTTCAATATATAAACAAAGATTCTCTATAAGAACTGTAGTAATTGAGATTAAAACTGAAAACAATCAATTCGTATTAAAAAATGAAATACTTACATTTTCAGTTGAAAATACGAGTTTTCAGATAAGTAGATAAGTTTTCCATTGAAATAATAAAATTAATGTTTGAGAAAGTAGTGCAACTTCAAATCAATAAGTTGAGTTCTTAATCAAAAATATTTATTTCCTAGAAACAATATACCTACCTGAAAGAAAAGGCATGCCTTTTTAATTAATTAGTTAAAATTTGGAATCAACGTAGACCAATTTGCAACCAAAGTAATATAAAATAGTTAAATTTTCAGTAGAAAAAATTAGAAAGCAGTTGAATGTTAAACTAGTAAAATATATTTTTTATAAATTCCTAGTGGGCACAATATTTGGCGACGTCTTTGCGCCATCGTTACGACATCTTTACGACAACTTTACGATATCCTATGTCCATTTCGTTAAGGTGTATTCACGATATCGCAAAAATGTCTTATGGTCTGAAGATGTCTTTACGATATCGTAAAGACATTGTCACGACACGGGCATAAGATCTCATCTAAAAATGTCGTAAAGATGTCGTAACGATGTCGTAAAGACGTCACCAAATTTTGTGCCCACTGGGTTGGTTCAAACTGTAAGCATGTAGATGAATTTTCACCCAATAATCACCCTGATAATAAAATAAATACTTATTTAAAAATTTCGTCTTTGAATTCTTTTAATGCAGTTTTTATTTGAGAAAAAAAAACAAGACAAAAAGGAAAGTTTTCTCAAATTAGGGGAAAAGAAGGAAATAGGTGAAAGAGTGTGAGGCCTGTATTAATATTCCGCTATTGCATTATAAGATCACTTATTCTCACTCTTTAAGGCATTTTAAAAAATTATTATTATTTACATTTACGTTCTTCATATTTAATTTAACACTCCATATTAGTTTCATGAATTTCAATTTTCTGTCTGAAAAATTAGGTGCAGCTGGACTTCCGGAATATTTGGAGCCGTTCACCCTTTTTGTAGTGACAGACACTGCATCTTTTTTCGTCAAAAAACTCAAGAACACAGGATGTGCGCCAAATGTGCTACCCACAAATTTTAGGTTGGAACCCGTCAGAGTAGACTGGTGGACACTTAGGAAAAAGTATTCTAATTTTGAGGAGTATAACGTTTTTATACAGATTTCAAATCATCAATGTTTTATTGCTAAGCAAGGAAACGTATATGGCTTCGGAGATGTAGTTCCTAATTCTCATCAAAATAGTCCATGGAGAGCCTTTGCGCATTTAGAGAGGGAGCATTGGCTTGAAGCTATATCTTTACTTCCATTCGATGTCGATGAGCCACCAGTAAATCTTGATTATGACAATAGAATTTTTATAACGAGTCCAAACACCCGTCAAATCTATACTTCAAAATTGATCAAACTTTCCACACCAGGTGAAGCGCTACACTATCCATCACTGCCACATCAGCTGCCACAAACAAGAGAGCCAGTATTTTTTGAGCATATGGGTAGCTTGTACAGATTCCACGAGGGTCGATTTGAAATTATTAGAAATGTGTCACAATAGGCCCTACAAACTATAATAACATAAAATAATGATTAGCGAATCTCTTTCCTTAGCTAAGTTAAATTATTTACTTACCTTAAGTGAAACGGAAAAGCTGGCCAGACCGGTAACGCTTTTGCAAAGTTTGTTGCCAGATTGTCTAGCCAGTCCCTCCTCAGCCGCTGGTTCCAGGTGCAGTACTGCACGCCACTATAATAAAGCATTGTAAATTTCAAATATTTTGTTTAATTCTAACACCCACTATAACTATACTCTAAAGATATAACAAAAAAGGTAACTAAAAAAAATTTATAATAATTGATTTGGAGTATTTTGTTTATAAATGTTAATTGGTCCTGCTTAGAATAAATACATATATTAAATTTTCAGAGATATCACAACAAAATGCTAGTTTTTCTCTGCTGACGACTCATGTTAACTTCTTTTTTGTTTCGTGTCCCAGCCTTAACCCAGGTCCCTTATATTTGAGTGTAGAAGACGACGCACAGTGGGAAAAAAGCACCTTTTTTGGATAAAAATCGACCGACAGTGCAATTCTTAACGGATTTTGATGTTTTTTTTAGAAATTTTCAGACTTAACGTAAATTAAAACGAAAAACGAAATTAAAAGAAAATTTTAGACTTAACGTACACTTTTTATTGAACAACAAAATTACAACATTTTGTTGCTAAACTTTTCCGTGATACCATTCTTTCTAAGACTTTTAAATTAATTTAAAAAGGTCATAAATCAATTAAATAAGTAACTAAAAATAATTTCCTGTGGGTTAGAGTAATTCCAAAAATTGTTAATAATGTTCTAAACAAATTAATTCACAAAAGTCATGTTTTCTTAATTCGCAATGATTGAGTAATTTTAACCCATAGCTTTTATATAAAGTATCATAGATAATGATGTGCGCTTACAATAAGTTAGGAATAGATAATAATAGCCAATTATTTAAACAATTTTTATAAACAGATGCACATTTTGACCATTTTTTCATGAATAGCTTTGAGTTTTTTGCGGAATCAATGCAAAATGTCTTGCAAAAGACTCTTTGCTGATATATTTTTGATAGTGACAGAAACTGGTGATTATTTTTAAAAAATTAGAGAACAAATGCACATTTTTACCATTTTATTTAATAGGCTAGATTTTTTTGTAGAATGAATTGAAAAATTTTTGACAAAGACTGCTTGTAAATAAATCTTTCTTGAAATATAATGAAGCAAACAAAATCAGGAACGACTTAAAGTTGCTGCAGCTACAAATAAATTGTTTTTGGTATCAACTATACCTAAAAACAGTTAAATGTAGCAGAAGCAACTTATGTCGTTGTTTTGTTTTCCTGCATTTGTTTTATTTTGCTTCATGGAAGACGTTCACAAATAGACTGTGAGTTTCTACGGAGATATTGAGGGAATCCTTCGAAGTACTTTTTAACATGGAATACAGAATAAAAAATCAGCACTTATGTGACATTATTTGGAATAGCGATCCACAATCAAAATGTAGCAATGTAGATTTGATTTTAGATGATATTAATGCTACATCTTCTCTTGATAAAAGTCAGTTAATGGTTATAAGAAAAAATTTTTTTGACTCTTTTGTGCCTTTGTTTAATAGAAAATGGAAAAGTGTCTGTAGAAAAAAAACATTGTTTTTTCAAAATCATGCTGCATTCTTAGAAGCAGAGTTCAAGGTACCTTTTCTTTGCCCACCTATCCAAACAAAAGGTTTAACTAATGTTCTAAAGAAAGAAAGACCACGATTACCATTTGAAGATGGATCCGAAAAGACGAAGAAAAGGCGCGTCCAAGTGCTATAAATTATGGCAAGGAAGAATTATCCAAAGCAGTTTCATTGATCAAAAAAGAGTCCGATAGCGAATCTGGGACGCAGTTTTGTAAGGAAGATGATGACGAGAATTAATTGCAAAGAATCTTAGCAATGTACGTGGATTTAGGTCTGTCGAAGAGGAAATACAAAAAGCTAACAAAGAACAATGAAGAAATAACTGGCATATAGAGACATCTAGTTTAGGGGCAAGTGTCCATTTCATAAGTTTACTGGATCATAAAGTTAAACGAATCTAGTTGCAAATGGAAAAAACTGATCGCGCTAATCTTTTTGACAAGAAACTAGTGCTCTTTGGAAAGTAGGGTAATGTTTAGGTAGGTAGTAGTTGAGTGCTTCTGCGCAACAGATGACATGGCAAAAGTGGTGAATAAAGAGTGATGATGTGCATGCAAACGATGAATCTTATAACAGTGATTTTGAGAGTGAAGAAAGCATCAGCTATCACAAGAGCCTTTTCACGCATAAATCTTTCTTTTTGATTTCCTTCATCCCTCTTCAATTAAAAGCAGATGATGATGATATTATTTGGACGAACAAAACACATTCATGTGTCAATTTCTGTAGGAAAATTAAATTTAATTTCTTTAAAGAAACTGATTCTCTTGTAAAGAAAGAATGCAACTATCACATAAAGCTGCTGAAAAAAGTTCGTACCTATTTCACTGGTGTCAGTGGAATGAGTTTTGATATCAGCTTTGACGTGAAGTGTACGATGATTGATGGAAAGGTATACAATATTCTAACTGGACAGAAAGCATCTTCTCGCTGCAATATTTGCGGAGTTGGATCAAAATATGTTAATAACTTACCATATGTAGCTAAAATTCCATGCAAAGAGGCACATTATAAATTTGGTCTCTCGACGTTGCATGCCTGAATTCGTGTTCTGGAATATTTGTTACATGTTTCCTACAATATGTATTTAAAAACGTTTTCCGCAAGAAAAAAGGAAAAAACGGAAATGAAAAAATCAAGAAAGGAACGTATTCAGATACAATTAATACCCAAACTGGGTTTAACAGTTGATGTGGTGGAGTAGGGTTATGGAACAACAAATACCGGAAATTTTGTTCGCTCCTTTTTGGGAAAAGCTAAATCGGCTGCTAAAATAACCGGTTTGGATCAAGATCTGATCACCAAATTCTGCGATATATTACAAGTTATAACGTGCGAAAGGATAGTTAATTGTGCGAAATTGAAGACTTACTTTTTAGAAACCGCTGATGTTTGCATAAATCTTTATCCTTGACATAAAATGCCACCATCAGTACATAAGCTGCTTATTCACGGAAGTGAAATAGTTCAATCTTTTGAGCTACCAATTGGTTGGTATTCAGAATAGTCGTAAGAGGGAAACAATAAAATCTTCAGAAAAGTTAGATCTAATAACAGCAGAATGTCTCACAGACAAATGACGAACCTAGATGTTCTTCATCATGTTCTGCTCCATCCAGACCCTTTGATAAGCAGTTATAGAAAAGTAGAATCCAGGAAGATGAAACCTCTGTCAAAAATGGCTGAAAGCATGACAATCTCCAAGCAGTGAGCTCGATTCTTACTTACTAAAGCATAAATGCCTACCTAAAAACGGCCCTTTACAGGGCCACATGAGTCAAAAATGGCGGAAAGTATCACAATCTTCAATGAGTGAGCTCGATTCTTCCTCACTGAAGCACGAATGGCTATAAACAATATGACAGCAAGGTGTCTTTATTAAGACATGTTAAGTTGATTCCTAAAAAAAAAATCAATTATATTCATGAAAAAATGGTCCAAATGTGAATTTGTTTATAAAAATTGTTTAAATAATTGACAATTATTATCTATTTTTAACTTGTTGTAAGCAGACATCATTATCGGTGATACTTTACACAAAAGCTATGGTTTAAAATTAGCTAATCATTGCGAATCACGAAAAAATTACTTTTGTGAATTAATTTGTTCATAACATTATTAACAATTTTTGTAGTTACTCTAACCCACTGGAAATTATTTGTAGTTACTTGTTTAATTGATTTATGACCTTTTTTAATGAATTTGAAAGTCTTAGAAAAAATGGTATCACGGAAAAGTTAAGCAACAAAAAGTTGTAACTTTGTTGTTAAATAACAAATTTACGTTAAGTCGAATTAATATACCCACAGTTACTTGTTATAACTGGAAGCCTGACGGTCATTTCTAAAAGAAAAACATCAAAATATGTTAAGAATTGCACTTTCGGTCGATTTTTGTCCAAAAAAGGTGCTTTTTCCCACTGGGCGACGGTGATTTAATATAAAATAAACCTGGACAGGGATATAATTGGGTCTTGGCTAGATAGTAAGTTATTTTCTCTTATTAACTTGGGTCTATTTGACTTTATTTCGCCTAACAATGTGAGGCCTCCGCGAACCCATGGAAAATTTTATTACTTTATGTAAGAACTTATCTTGAAAACCTCATTACAACTCCCCTAGGCCTATCCGAAGCCCACCGCCCTGCTCACTCAAGGCATGGCCGCCCCCTAGTCCATTAGCCAGCCTTCCCAGTTTATACTCAGGTTTGATCTATTTGACCAAATAAACCCAAAGTCGTGCATCAAATTATTCCAGCATAACATAAAAAACAAAAATAAATTCCCTCTTGGGCTACCTATAGTCCCTCTGCCGGGGTTCTCCCCGGTCTGTGTGGCTCCTGCTTTTGGTTCCCCGCAGATATACTTTTACAGCTTGGACTATCCGTGTTATTAAAGTGCCTACCTACTGGAAGAGCTACTTGACTCAAATCTTGGTACTCATAAATGAAGTGAAACAGATGTCGGGATACAATCTTTATTTATAGGTAAAATCTCGATTTCGCTATGTTGTACAACATTTCTTTTGATTGAGGAGGCAACTCATGTTTAAAATCTCCCAAAAAACTAAAGTGGCGTAGCAAAATAAAAGAAATTTGCACCATAAAGCCAGATAACTAACGCTAGATTTCAGATATAAAAATAAATCATCGGCATGATTTTTACCCACAAATCCTCTCGTTACCCCTTTTTGGCTCAGTATATTGCCTGGGCTTTGCGCATGAACCTATTGCCCTCCTCAAATACCATGGTTCGCCACCTTTTGTCGTAATTTATGTTTTGACGATCAAACGCCTTCTCGTGGTGTAAGGAGACTGCGTCCTTAATCGCCTTCAGTTCAACTATTCTTTGCCTCCATTCTACGTGGTCTGGTTGAAGAAATTCGGGTGGTTCTTTAACCCTTCTGTGTAGGCTATTGTAGGGCTTTGATTCCCTACCTTGATTCCAGTAGACCACTAGCCCCAGTAGTGCTATGCACGGCCTTATTCTGGTCCGTTATCTGACAGAAGAACCTCCGTTGCTATTCACCAGTTCAATATGTTATCCTTAAAACCCTTGATAATTGTCTCGGCGTTTGCGCATCTCATGACTGCCAATGCTACCCATTTAGTGCGAAGGCCTTCGAATACCAGTAAATATTTGAATTCTAGCACTGTTTTTGACCAAGGACCCATAACGTCAGTGGCCACCATTTTCCAAGGCTGCTAAACTACTTCCAGACCAAAATCGTTCGGGTCGGTCTGGAGCACGAATATGACTTTAAAATCTGGGTAACTCAAAATCGGTGCTGCCGAAATTTGTTCCTCAATCTTAGAGAACGCGCTTTCCTGTTCAGTTTCCCACTCCCATGGGACGTTCGTCCTAAGTAGCTTGTTTAGTGCTTCTGCGCCAGTCGCAATGTCCGGTATAAAACGACAATACTAGAAGGACATGCCCAAGAACCATCTCAACTTCTATATTGTTTTTAGAGTTATGTACGAGAAAAGGGGCTTGACTTTGTCCGGATCGGCCTGCAAACCCTTCTGATTCGCAAGGAATTCGAGATAACGTATGGTCAGTCTCCTAAATTTACATTTCTATGCGTTTATGGTGAATCCAGCATTCTGTAAGCGGTCTATAACTCGAGCCAGCCATTCCTGATGACCCTTACGCGTCATTTACAATGACTATGTCTTCGAGGTACGCATGGACATTCAATTCTATGTCTAGCCCTATGAGGGAGCCTACCCGTCACTGGGACTTCGCAGCGACTCCTCTCAGTCCACAGGACATCCGTTTAAACTGAAAGAGACCCATTCCAGGAGTTGTAAACGCTGTGTACTCCCTAGTATCTTCGGCCATCGGAATCTGGTGATACCCTCACTTTATGTCAAACGTCTTTATGTACATCGATGCGCGAAGTTGCTCACGTATCATGTCGATTTTGGGCGAAGGATGCGCGTCCTTTTTAGCGACATTGTTGACCCTGCGGTAGTTCAAGCCACATCCTGGCAACCAACGTGTCCAGTTCTTATTGCTCGCCAGCTGTGATTTCCTTAAAGCCGCAACATTGGTCTAGTGTTGCCGGGTTTTCGTCCCTCCTCTTTACCTCCAACTGGGTACCCTCCTCAGTATAATGGTGGACTAATTCTGGGTAGTCCACTCTAAAGCAAGTTCGTTTGCTCCAATCATGTACGATTCCGAATGTATGGATAAAGTTCATACCCAAGAAACATCGGTAGTCATAACTGCTTGGTTAAGTGCCGTGTGCCGTGGTAAGTGGCCTAAGCCTTCAATTCACGTCGAAAAGGTTTCTTCAATTCAAAACGAATTTCTTCTGTGAATCAAAGAAAGAATCCCTGGACTATATGGCTTACTTTTTATAATAGAAAATCCTTGGCAAAATGGTGTTCTAAGAGATTTCCAAAAATACAAAAGATTTCAACGAAATCGAGCGAACAAGCGATTCAGATGCATGTAGGCATTTAGTCTCGTTTCTTAAATAAAAACCAGTACTCAATATCACACGTTTAACCAAGTAGATAAATTTTTAACTAAAAGAGTGAATTTTAAATTAAGAAAATTAAGATTTTAATAAAAACGTCTAATTTTCAAGAAAATACATGAATTTCAAATGAAATAGTTGAATTTTAAACTAAAAGGGCGAGTTTTCAACTAAATAATTAGATTATTAACAAAATAGTATAATTTTTTACCAAGCGAGATAAATTTAGTACCAATAATATAATTACAGACTTTTAAATTGAAAATAGTGGTCAATAAACCAAAATATTTTGATTTTTTTGTTGAACTTCTAATAATTCAATTCCCTTCTAAGCGCAAAATCTGACGATACTTGAAACGCGAAACAGTCTAAAAATGATGAATTTCCTGTAGATTCTCAAAATGAGTCAACGAAGCTCTTTTTTCGCAACTTAAAACTACACCAACTTCGACGTACTTTTAAGGATGATTGTTTTTATGTGTCTGTGGAGACTGATCTTAAGAGTTATATTAAAATAACGCTAACTTCTTTCATCAAGGGAGTGTGATACTTCGTCGTGTGGTAAATCGAGGCCAGTTTTCTTGGCTTTTTTCCACATAACTGAAAATGTTTAAAAACTGAATTCG
Organism: Belonocnema kinseyi; assembly: GCF_010883055.1. Taxonomy (NCBI): domain Eukaryota; kingdom Metazoa; phylum Arthropoda; class Insecta; order Hymenoptera; family Cynipidae; genus Belonocnema; species Belonocnema kinseyi. The sequence goes on from NC_046661.1 coordinate 126,878,291, forward strand.
AAGATTCTATAAAATTTTATAACGGAAGTCCTTAGACTATTTCATAGGGATAATAGCAACAAAAAAGTATTGTGCTAAATAAAAATTGTATGCATGTGCACTATTTTGAGGTTAAGATCGTCTTTTAGCTCTCTGTCACTCCGATAATGCAGGTCCCTTTTGTACCGATGCTGTCGGCAGCACTCAGTAATAACCAAGAAGAACCAATCGCTGGTGAAACTGATCATTTTCTAAGTATCACATGCCCTTAAGGGGATTTATTAGCATGGCAAAATAATGGAAAACGGGACTCCATTTTAAAGCCGCAATTTTGAATATTATTTCCTGCTTTTTTGCATACGGCATCCAAATGTTGGTCTATTATGCTGGCCAGCGCCGGTTTTTGGATCAAATGTGTATATTTTGTTTAATAATAAAACAGGAGAGAACAACAGAGAAAAATTTCAGTGACACTCACTGTGAACTTTCGCAGTATTCTCATCAACCCTCGTGAAACTCAAGAGGCAGGCACCCTGGAGCGCATTAAATGGCGCGTCGAGATGCTTGTAGCATTTCGAAAAATACGGAACGAACTACCCAATAGGCACAAAGTTTAGCGACGTCTTTACGACATTGTTACGACATCTTTACGATAACTTTACAACATCCTCCGTATATGTCGTTAAGGTGTCTTTACGATATCGTAAATAAGTCGTATGATCTAACGATGTCTTTACGATATAGCAAAGATACTGGAACGACATAGACACAGGATGTCGTAAAGTTGTCACAAAGATGCCGTAATGATGTCGTAAAGACGTCGCCAAATTTTGAGCCCACTAGGTATCTTTTCATTGACAAGAGATTCATGCCGGTTACGAAACCTTTTATTGGAAAGGATGACTGGATACAATTTTAATTGCCAGAATTTGTTTTCCTCATATAATCGGAAGAAAGTGAAAAACATATTCTGGAAAATCCGGTAATAATTACAGTAAAAATGGAAACGTTGAAGTCCATTTAAAAGTGTAGCTTTGCCGACTTCTTTCGATAAAAATTATCATTTTCATCTCGTGCACTTACTTGAATTTCAAATTATGAACTTTTTATTAAGATTAAATGAAAAATTGTGTTAAAAAGATGACTGTAAGTATTCTATCAATTTATAAACGGACAAAATTGTTAAAATGTATATTTTTGAGAGATGCACAGCATCCTTGAATCGCAGATTTCCACACCTTCATATTCTGTAAACATTACTTTGAGAGTTTACAAGTTCGAATCCAGGTTTCGGGCAAATATTCAAATTAAAAAGAAACAGCAAATTCTGGTAATTAATCAATTTACTTTTATTGGAGGTAGGTCTTCTTAATCTTCATACAGTTTCCACAAAAATTGTTATATGGGTGACAAATAATACTTAAAACTTTTCTGTCGAAATTATAATGTTTTTTAAAGCGCTATTACACAATACATAAACTCACATGCACATAAACACATGTTCCATATGTGGTTTATCAATGATAATTAATCCTTGATGAAAGTTGTAACTGTATTTCACGTATTTCAAATAATTCTTTAATTTCAAAAGATACAAAGTTGATGTACAAATTCTTATATCAAGTTTATATAACTACGTAATTATGATATTATATTGCCAATCAAAGTGAATTATGAGACAATAAATAAATAAGGTACATAGTAAGAAGTGTCTATAAATAATTATGCATAAATAAGGTATTTTCACGTCTTTTTTATACAAATAATTACTAATAGACAATACGAATATTGAACATGACTTTTTAAATAATTTTCAATTGCTTGAACAAATTTAAATTATTTGAACAATTATTTAACAACAAATAATATAAAAAATTATCGTATTTTCTGATTGACGTGTAATTGTTTGTCATTAATGAAATAATTTAAATAATTATTTATTGTCTATTTTTGAAATTTCTAAAATTAAGCCAGAGATATCTACTCCATTTTTAAATAAGTACCCTATGCTTCGTTTTGTTAAATAATTACATAATTTTTATAAAATTCTTAGAATGTTTCGTAAATTTCTATTTGTTTACATACTGTTTATTTCCTCAAGCAGTTTTTTATAGCTAAAAAATGAAATAAAATAGAACACATACAATTATGTTTTTGACTGTATAGTGTATAGAAATAATACATTAGCCACTTTTTAAATATGTAAACAAATAAAATTGGTTAAAATAATTCCTTTTTTAAAAATACTGTTAAAATCGTAATTAATTGTATGTCTTCTATTTAATTGGACTTTTTTAGTTTTCAAAAAGTAACTGTTTTAGCAAATAAAAATTTTTTAAACAAATAGAAATTTCTTAAACATTAGATGGAATGTATCCAAATTATGTAATTATTCAACAAACAATAGCAACGCATAGCATTTTCAAAAGAAGTGGACATCTCTGGCTCTATTTTAGAAACCTCGAAAATAGATAATAAATAATTATTTCAATTATTACATAATGCTTTTATAAAACTCAACTACTACAAACAATTGCACTCTAATCAGAAAATAGATTCTTTTTTACATTATTTGTTGCTAAATAATTGTTTGAATAATTTAAATTTGTGGAAACTGTCCGTTTATATATGGATAGAATACACATAACCATCTTTTTAACCCAATTTTTGATTTATTATTATTAAAAAGTCCAAAATTCGAAATTCAAGCAAGTGCACGAAATGAAAATGATAATTTTTATCGAAAGAAGTCAGTAATTGCTCTAGTAAGATTTTCTCACATTGTTAATTAGCAGACTGCTAATTTGTTTAGAAAACCTTATTATTCGAAATTAATAACACTTTTTAAATGATTAGTTTGGATAAAGTACCTATTATTCAGATTGAGGGAGTAGGTCCCAGTACACAAAGTTTGAAGACGTCTTTACGACATCGTCACGGCATCTTCAAGACAACTTTAAGACATCCTATGTCCATGTCGTTAAGGTGTCGTAACGATGTCGTAAAGACGTCGCCAAATTTTGTGTCCACTGAGGTGTCAAGTTGTCTGCAAGCTACACTTTTGAATGGACATTAACGTTTTCATTCTTACTGCAATTATTACCCGATTTTCCGGAATATGTTTTTCACTTTCTTCCAATTATATGAAGAAAAAATTCTGGCAATTGAAATTGTATCCAGTCATCCATTCAAATGTTAGGTTTCGTAACCGGCATAGAATATCTTGTTAATGAAAAGATATTTTGTTTTCACTTTCTTCCAATTATATGAATAAGCTAATTCTGTTAATTAAAATTGAATCAATTCATGCTTTATACTTTAAATATTTGTAACTGACCTGTGTCTAATAACAATCCTGCCTGCCTCTTGAATTTCACGAGGGTCGATGAGAATGCTGCGAGAGTCCACACTGAGTGTCACTGAAATTTTTCTCTATTGTTCTCTCCTGTTTTATTATTAAACAAAATATAAACATTTGATTTAAAAACAGGCGCTGGCCAGCAAAATAGGCCAACATTTAGATCCCGTATGCAAAAAGGCAGAAAAAATATTCAAAATTGTGGCTTTTCATTAGAATCCCATTTTCGATTATTTTGCCATTCTAATAAATCCCCTTAATCTGCCTATTAAGCTATTTTCGCACTTTTGCCAAAAAAGTGAGCTAACACCCCATGGTCCTTGAGTCACCATGTACCATTTATGATATCACTAGGCTATGCTAGGAAGATATATAGTATGGACGAGGATCTACAATGATGATTATGTTGATTATGCAGATTTACTACCAATTTTTCTTTAAAGATAACACAGAAACATTGAATTCTTTTTTAATGAGATCTTGGTAAAAAAATGCGAACGTCAGCTGCTGGGATCGTAAAGTTGGGATCATAAATTTTGCTCATTCTTGAAATTGAACAATTCTAGTATTTAATACGAGATTTAAATAATCTGCAGGACGTTTGATATCTTAAGATTCAGATCCTGAAAAAAATAGCTGTCGGACCTAATCTATTCCTTATAACAGCTTAACGTATAGCTGGAAATGAACAAAGGAGTTTAGAAAATCTGCGGATCAGGGAAAGTAAATATCTTTAAATTTATTTAATCATTTTGTCATAACCGATATATTATATTTTCAATACATATTTAATGAGTAAAACTAGAAGGAAAACATAAGGAATAGCTGTCCGCAGAAATGATCGTAGTAGCACGGGGTAATCATGAGAACATCGAAATAAAATAGCTACAGTCTCATAGAGTGCAAAGACAGTTGTAATACACATTAAAAAATTCAAAGAGATTTAATGCTCAAATTGTACGTCAGTTTCAATATTAATAAGAGTTTGTGATCTGGTAATAATAATTCACAGGTTTTTCGACTGTAGACGGTTCTAAGATTGAGATATCAATAAACGCGAGGAAAACAACAAAACCAAACTCAGAACGCATTATGCTGAATTCATGGATAATTATTTATAATATAAACTTACTGCACGTCTTGTTTGAACTAACCAACGTTTTTCCTGGTTAAGCAATCGTGTTTGCGGTTTAGAAATTGTTTTATATTTTGCAGTATACAGTCTGTCAAGTTAAAGCGTGGGTGGCTTTACTCGCAGTCGGTAAGGTGTATCGACATGATTTTGGTGTCAAAATATTAAGAAGAGCTCCCTCT
>NC_046661.1:126883041-126916255 GCF_010883055.1 Belonocnema kinseyi
AGGGAGCTCTTCTTAATATTTTGACACCAAAATCATGTCGATACACCTTACCGACTGCGAGTAAAGCCACCCACGCTTTAACTTGACAGACTGTATATCGGATAGGATTTTCATGGTCATGAAAATGCAGTTACGATAACATATATTCGTTTCTTAAGTTAAATTTGTTTAAAACGTAAGAGCCAGTATCTGTTTCAGAAATAACGTTAAAAAGTGCAAAATATTTTAAAAGATTTATAAAGTTGATATAGAATGTGCTATTCACACAGGAAGTTGATAAACGTAAATAAATTTTTCTTCAAATGCTTAAACAATGAGTATTCGCAGCTAATGTATTCAACACATTTTTTTAAACTAGAATTATCAAAAAATAAACTGAAATCCTCAAACCAGATTACTGTATAGTAAATATTTTATCTCCCTGGTTTATAATGCACAAGCTATATCAATGCCATGAAAATATATAGGACTCATGCGCCAAATCTCACCAATCAAAAAGCTGGCGACAAAGAATATATGTGACGAACGATAAATAGTGAAACATCAACTGTGCTGGCTAAGTGTGATTTCGACAGCACTGGCAATTTTTAGCCAAACCTCTTTCAAACAAAAAAAACGTAGGAGGACATCATCTGTAATAACACAATGAAAGAACAACTGATGCGTCCCTCTTATGAAAGTATAAAGTTTGAAACTAATTTCGAACAGGGATACAATTTTAGGACAAAGTTTGATGCTAAATATTCTCATATACATGAACTTGCAGTACAAAATATTCTTAGTTAGGTGAACGCTATCACTCTAATCGAAAACAACGTTTCTAGACTATTTCAACAGGAAATGCAATGGTGCGCTTTAGAAGAATAGCTGTAAACGGATTTTGATTACACGCTCTTTAATGCATCATTAAATAAGTCCTTGAATATCGAGGCAGAAACCATAAGGGAAATGAAACAGCAATAAGGATAAGAAGCTAATTAACGGATAGCACCCCAAAACACTTCATCAATGACATAAAGTACCAGAAAGCACAAGAAATTCCGATTCTTAAACTTTTCGAACCATTCACAGCTAGCTTTGCAGTCATCGTATTCTAAGTGACCTGCAAATAATTCAGCTTTTTCTTGAATTATAGCACTATATAAGGAAAGGTTCTGGTTCCAAGAATATTTCATCCATTTTACCATATATGTTTCCAACAATGGAAAATAAGATATCTCCATGCGTTTCCGATCCGGTTGGAAAAAAGGATTTTCAGGAGCAGCCAAAATCTTCTCCTTATTTTTGATGATGAAAGTCAGAAAGTTAGCGGGAATTCTGAAATCAACAGCAATGTCCTTTTCCCTTTTAACTACTTTCTCGACACATCGAATGAGTTTTACTTTCTCACACAATGATAATGCTGAATACTTAATCTTCTCCATACTCTCGAAAATTTTAAGGTCTAAGTCCTATCAACATTTAACTATACGAGCACACAATCTTTATTTATATCAGCAGCCTCACCCTTGTCACACATGCCGACTCCCACAACTCACAGCGGACCAATCACATGCAACCACCTTATTTATAAATATCAGTTCGTTGCAATTGTTACTTCCTTACTGCTATTCTTCGAATTTTCATGCAATTTATAAAACCAAGATCCATAAATATAACGAACTAAGAAATAAAGTAAATACAGTATGGAGCAATAAGAAACATACATCAGTTCATCCTATTGCGATTTTAGCCAAAGGGCATATGCATCCCAAATGCACTAAACACTTTGAACAAATTAACAGCTCAGAAAGCAGTTTTGGGAGAAAACACTGAAAGAAAAACTCCAAACTACACATGTTTCGTAGAACATGCACTTCGAAAGAAAGCCCTCTTACTTTAAATCGGACAGATTAATAGTGTTTGACGTACATGGCCGACAATTAATGGTATTTTCTGCACCCCTATTTGATAAAGGATAATAATCAATATTTCTTCTCAGCGAAAATGGCTGAAGGTTTTTCAATGAAACTCCTTGTATTGAGAAATAGCTTAAACACCCACAATTAAAATACGTATTTCACTACATTTGTAGCGTTCAATTTTTAACTTCCAAACTGTTATTGATACAAGGTAAAAAAATTTGAATCGTGAACAAAAGAGAAGTTCATTTATAGAACTTTATTCAAGCTGCGTTGGTTACCAAGAAACTTTCGGAAAATAACAACCTAGATCTCTAAGCACTCTACTTATTCAAAGTAATTAGACACTTTAATCACCATAATATGTTGTTGTACTTTATAATGTAGGCAGAGAAGCCTATGTACGCACTCTGGCGCTGTAGCTAAAAAGCTTGTTGTACCAGATTCCTGTCAACTCTTTACAATTGACCCTCGTGGAATCTGTACAACCTATCCCCATACTCAAAATATTCTGGCTGTGGTGTTTGTGATGGCTGGTGTGGCTGTGATGACTCGGATGAATGCGTTGGCGCTTCACTTTGTGTGGAAAGTGTTATAAATTCTGAAGTATAGATATTACCGGTGTTTGGTCTTGTTATGAAAATTCCATTGTCGAAATGAAGATTTTTTGGTGGCTCATTAACATCAAATGGGTGAAAATATTTAGCTTCAAGCCATAGATCTCTCTCTCCCTCTAAATGCACAAAGACACTCCGTGGAAGAGTTGGACGGGGATAAGGAACCATATCGCCGAGGCCATATTGAAGATTTTGGTTTACAACAAAACATAGATGATTTGAAATTTGTAGATAGAAAAATGCTTATTTTTCGGCCTGCTAGCCTTAAAAAATTGACTTGCTTACACTTATATTTTGTACAGAATTTTTTTAGAACTATGCTTTACAAAGTACCATCAATCCACACCTTATAACTAATCCGCTCGCTCCTATAGCCTAACCTTCCTCGCTGCGCCTCGCCTCGCCTCGCACGCATTTGGCTCTTTTGTCGCTATGCCTAGCATTACCAGCCTCTGCCTCCGCGGCTGACATCTAATACTCAACTACTATTTACAATATTTACATTTCTCTTACATCTACTTTTTCTCCTATTTACAATCTTTCCTTCTCCATTCCTCTTTCTCCTTGCTTTTCTTCTCTAACTTACCCAACACCCCCTTCACTCATGCTACTGCCCTTTTGTCACCCCTTTCGTGCAACAATACCTTCATGCTTATCCCCCTCCTTTCCACCTCTTCACATTCCTGAAACCAATGCTCCAATTTTGCATCCCCCTTTCCGCACAATTTACACATTCTCTTCTCTCTAGAAAGTTAAAACCTATTATACTTCTCGATACACCCGCACCTCATTCTCGCTATAAGTTCCTGACTTCCTTGCTCTCCTATCTTACACAAATATTGCGCTCTCTCCTTTGGCATTATCCACACATAGTTTCCGTTATACATTGACTCTCTTATTCTCTCCTCTCCTTCTGCCCTCTCTTTCTCTATGCCATTCTTTTGCACGAACTCATATACCATCCTTCCTTTCTCGTGCATTCTGCTAACTTCATCCATATGCAATTTATTTGTTCTAAAAAAACCTTTCCCTTTCCACCTTCTTCTTTGCACCACTATGTCTGTTCTCCTTCTCCCACCAACACTCCCTAAACAATTTACTTCCCCCCTCTTCCAAAAATTTCTCCTGATATTTACACACTTGACTCCCTGTTATAATCCCTAAACTCGTTCTTGCTGTCTCCCTACTGACAATAAGGCACTTATTACTAGCGAGTCAAACAATTTCATTCTCCTTTCAAAATCATTTGCGAACAATCTCTTCCCCAGCCCCCACACCTGCCTCATCACCACATTTGCCCTTTTCACTCTCTTTTTTATATAACTATCCACTCTTCATTTCTTCGAAACAGGAAGCCCAGGTACACAAACTCTTTCACCTCCTGCACCGCTTTTCTCTTCTACTTCCACTCCCCTCCCACATCTCTCCCACCTTCTTTCCTGAACACCATAACCTTCGACTTGTCCGCATTTAACTTTAACCTGTTCTTGTCCAAGTAACGTCTTAACCTCTTCATCATCTCCTTTAAAGCCTCTTCGCTCTTTCACAACAGCACTATGTGCATTGGCATATACGAGTGACCATATCCTGACTCCTCCTATCCTAACTCCTCCTATCACTCCGGCCGCTAGCTTACTTTCCGTATCCGCGATCAAAATTGCAAAAAGCGTTAAGCTAAGCGGGCACCCTTGCCTCAACCCCCTATTCATCCAGAATCCCTGAGAGATTCCCTCCCCTTCTCTCACCCTATCTGTCGTCTCCTTATATACCTCCCTTACCCTCTCAATCAGGCCGCTTTTCACTCCTCTCTCCTTCATTGCCTGCCACAAACTCCCCCTATCCACTGACGGGAATGCGCTGTTTAGATCTACAAAAATCGCGTATACTTTGGCACCCTTTTTGGTTAATTCTCTATCCACGACGTGTTGCAAGACGTAAATATTGTCAATAGTGCTCCTTCTCTCTCTAAAGCTCGCCTGCGTCTCCGACAATATTTCTTTCTCCTCAACATTCGTTCGCAGCCTATCTGCTAACACCATAGCGTATATTTTGTGTGCAGTATTCATGAGCATAATTCCTCTATAATTTTCCTGCCTCTTCCTATCCTCTTTCTTATATAGTGGTACGATCAACCCCTCTTTCCACCCTCTTGGGAATCCAGCCCCCCTCCATACTTTTTTCATCACCCCCTTCAGCATCTGCCTTTACTCTTGTGTGCCAAGCAGCCACGCTTCGTTCTCTACCCCATCAATCCCTGCTGCCTTTGATTTTTTCAACTTTCCTATCTGCTTCTCTATCTCCTCGTCGTTCAGCTCCTCTGCATCTAACTCTCTGCATCTAACTCTCTGTTTCTGCTAATCTTCTCATCTCTCTTTCGAATATTTGACCCCTGGAATGAATCCTTAAAAAATTTTCTCTATTCGTCTCTCCCTATCTTCTCACTTATCCCCACCATGCGTATCCTAAACCTATTAACTATCTTCCACAATCCCTCTTCTGTCTTAACACTTCTTAACTCCTCTTCCAGCTCTTTTTCTTTTTCCTGCTCTTTCTTCTTACACATCGCCCTAAACTCCTTTCTGATTTCTACGTATTCCTCCCTTTTCGCGGTTCCTTCCTTCCACTTCCTCCACTTCTGTTTCACTTCCTCCTATCCTCTAGTCTATTCTTGTAAGTCCTGGCACAAAATGATTGGTTATTACATTTGGCATGTACTCTTCATTCTGGAGTTTTTGTAAGAAAAAGGAGACAGTGTCTATCTCGACAGGAAGGGTAAACAGCTCTGGATATTCTATAAGCCCAGCTGCACCTAATCTTACAGACCAAAAACTGATATTCATGAAGCTAATATAGTATTTTACCATACATATGAAAAACAGAAATGTAAGTGACAAATTTTTGAAATGCTAAAAAAGACGAATTAGTGATTTTATATTACAAGAGAGGTATCTTAATACAGTCTTCATACTCTTTTTCCTGTTTTCTTCTCTTCTTCTTTTTTAAAGAATTTTTATCATATTATACTTATTCAGAAGCTTTCCTTCTATCTTATTTTCTCTCTTAAATACTAACTACGTAAAAGAACCGAGTATGAATAACAAAATCGTTTTCTCTGAAATGCTATTCTTTAAATTATTATCAAGGAAAATGTTAAATGACTTTTTATTTTATTACTGGGCCTACTATTAGGTGACAATTCAACTACTTGTTTAAAGTTTAAACTATTTCATAGCAATTTTTATTCTAACGCTATAATGATTAAACTGTTTTTATAAATTAATTTTTTTACTAAAAATTCAACTATTTTACTTTGGTTCAAAATAAGTCTTCTTCAGTAGATATTTGTACTATTTGTTTTAATATATACATTTTTTTCTTGTAGATTGGTATCTTCTTGAAATTTAATCTTTTTTTTGAAGTTCAACTATTTGGTATTTTTTGGTGGTAGTTTGATCATTTTCGTTTAGAAAATATATTTTTTGATTAAAAATTCAACTGTTTGTTTACAAATTTAACCATTTATCTAAAAATTCTAATATTTGGTTAGGGATTTGTCTTTCTTAATAGAAAATGCCTGGGTCTAGATTGAACATTCTTTTTTCTGTAAAGAAAAGTTCTTGGCTAAAAACTTCCGTTTCTTGGTTAAAAATTTAAGTGCCTTCTGAAATAATTGAAGTAACAAAATAGTTTTTCAACACCCTAAAATGAAATCCTATTTAAATCAAAAAAAATTTCTTTGGTGGAACCCTTATAAAAAAAAAAGAATTGGTAAAATCATGTACATTCTATAACTTATTATATGAAAATCTTAATTAGGTTCTTTAAAACTTTTCTAACATACTTCTGGAAAAAAATACTACAAACAGAAACCGTGAGAAATTGAAATCCAAATAGGCGTTATCAGTTTTCAGAATTGGGGATACATTTAGACAAAAAAATGTGTTGGTCATATGATTACGAATAAAATTATTAATGTTTTAACTTTTAATTAAAATGCTTATAATTTAGAACAGTTTTATTTTAGTTTTTATAATTTATTCAAATGATTATTTATATTCACTGAGCTTCAATATTGCTTTAAAGTAACAGAACTATTCTAATAGTTTTTACGATTAAATTTTTTTTGTCCTTATTGTCTGATGTACACTATTCAGATGTTGGGAAACTTCTTGAATAAACCATCATATTTGCTGACTAGACCCAATGACAGAGTTGTGCAAACTGATTCTTTAAAAATTCTTTTGACGAGTAACGCAATGTCTGCCGTATATGCTAATTTTCATCACTTCTATTCAGTGAGAAACTATATTTACTCCCAGACAATATCACGATGAAGGAAAGATATTGTTGATTACGACCCTAAAATATTTCCTCATTTACTGTATTTATTAAGCATGGGAAGTTCTGCATTCTCGTATATAAAAATCCAAACAAATATAAAAGTATTAATATACCTTAAAGAAAGTTCACCTTTCTTCTGCTGGCGAAATTCTTAAATTATCAAACACCTCGAAGCAAATAGAAAAACGTTGAGAAATCATGATTGGGCTACAATTTTATTGAAATTTCGAAAAAATGTTTTAAAAAAAACCCGGCTTTAAATAAAATCGAAATTTTTCTCCAGATTATCTTAAGAAAACTTATGAATCAGGTATAAAAAACTTAAAACTATTGAAGATTTATTTACCAACGGACATCAAATAGCAAAGCAATAATAATATCACACCACAGAAATCGCTTTACGTTTTTTAGGAGTGGCAATTAAATTTTCTGTGTGCCATTATCCTTTCGACGAAAGATCTTTCCTGCTGCAATCCAGTGATATGTAATCTTCTTTTACCTCCGTTAATCCAGTGCAGAAGCGTAGATTTTCCTATTGAAGGGCGTAAAAGTCTGGCGAATGAAAATGATACTCTTATCATTATGTGGATAGCCAAGATTAGGCTTTTCTCTGTTCGATTATCTTATCTCTTAACAACTGTTAGCTGAACTATGCGACGATAATAGGTACCAGCAGAGAATTAGGTTTTGAAGATTCACGAATAAGATAAATATTTAGGAGGTCATCCTTTGCAAAATCAGCCTCAAGTGTTTTAGCAAGCGCTTCCATGACCGTTGGAAGATTCTCATTTCGCTTTGTAGGAAACGAATAGTTCTTAAGGATAGTTTGAAGCGCGGCTTGTTCCTGTTCATTGAGGGAAGCTTCGTGTGAGGCCAGCTGTGATTTCAGCAAATCTGCCTTATCTGCCTTCGTCTTGATCTTAGAAAAGTCGTCCGTATTGTAACATCTAGTCTTTCAAGCAAATTCTTTCTGCGATGATTCTCTCTAACGCCATGCTTAATTTCCCACACCGTAGTGTTAATGCTAAAATTCTACTTATGCTGCTTGAATTCAACTTCGTTAAAAAGCTTTTTCATATGTCTCTTTGTACTTGTAATAACGCACTATGAATCACATTAATGCATCGAAACGGCCGAGTCGCAGGAGTAGCAGGGACAGGTGGAACTATTGGCAGTGAAGAATTTGCTACATGAACATTGCTGTTAGGTGGTTAAACGGAAAACACTTTTTGCAGGAAAAAGCGCACGGTGATCCACTAGAGATTGACTGATTGAAATTGGGGCAAGAATCCATCGTTAGATACAGGTATTAGGTGCACGATAACTTTTGATAGCCTGAATTTTCACTTTTAAAACTTGGAAAAACAAAATGCATTTTTTTCCAAGGAAATAAACATTGTCCATTTTGTTCCAGGGTAGTAACCTGATCCAGGAAGACTCTTGCACAATGAAGATTATTGTTTAAAATCTTGCTAAGGAAGAATTTATACCCTGATTATTTAAAAAATAATTATTTTTTCATACGAGTTTTATGTTTTCAGTAAAACTCCTTATGCTGAGAAATAGCACACCATAATGATCTGAAACACAAAGAATTGAAATACGTATTTTGTTACTTTGGAGGGTTGCATCCATAAAAATCCAAAAAAGGTAAGTATCGGCGTCATGCGTGGTGCTACCGGAATACCAAGAACGTAAATGATAACGTGACAGGTCCTGTGTAACGCGCCAAGACCATCAACTCGCATGGTGCTTGCGTCAGGGCGCGTTCACAAAATGTCAAGTCGCAGCTCACTACCGGAGAAACTCGAAACTAAACAATCCCTACGCAACTAAAAATCAATTTTACAACGAGATTCTAAATACATTATTAAATAACCGTGCAATAAACATAATCTCGTGGTGCTAGGTGAGCTTCTAAGGTTTCGAGAACTTAACGGCACAATAGTTTCCTGATACCTTAAATATGTCAAAATTTTTGAGTTCGAGCAATTGACGGGAAAAATTGGAATTACCACAGAATGAATGTGAATTTTACATAATTTATACTATATAAAATTGATCAAAAGTTATTAATGGTTGAATAAAGACTAAATTTGATACTTTAACGCTTACTTAGGAATCTTTGACTTATTTCCAGAATTTATGTTTCGCTGAACACAGAAGCTGACAAAACCCTAGTCACAGCGCCACTATCGAGAAAATTTTAGAACTAAAATTAATCATTGAATGAAAGTACGCTTGATTTCCGTGACACTCTTGTTAGGTTTTGACATACCTATAAAGGTCCCAATCTTCATGAGTCTTTGACAGAAGAAAGTTTCATGAATCTTGAAAGATTACCATCCTTGGTTTCGCACGGGAAAGTTCAAATCAAGTGTAAACAGCATATCACATTAAAATCAAATAACTATATTCACAGGTCCATGCGCACAGATCTATGACCTGAGTGAATAAATAAAAAAATAAATATACGTCATTTACCGCTAGCGCGTCGATAACGTAACCTAGAGTTGAATTTCCCGGGTCCTCACTCAGCAACGAATCACGTAGAGACTGAACTAAAACGAAACTATATCTATTTCCGATAATCAGCCACAGGTTCGATAAAGTAAATGCTTAGTACAATCCAGTTTTGCGCGTGGACTATAAATTTCCGTGAAATGTACCATGAAAAGTTTCCGAAACTCGGTAATTTATCCTAACTCCAATTGCCGATCGGGAAAATTCCAAAAATCTGTAACTGAAACAGTAAATTGAGGTCCAAATTGATAACTAGGATCCATTACCATGAATCCATAATGCATGTGAATCAATTTCGCTAATATACAAATCTAAATAATCTATTACCTAATTTCGATCACACGAGAGCGCGCATGCGTATACATTGCAAGTGCGTTTTCAGCGTTTCGGAACTCGTTTCCATGAAGTCATTCATCAACCCTCGGAACATATAATAGCTGATGAAAGGTTTCATAGGTTTCATTTGGTGGTGTAATATTTTCCTCGCATGGCATTTTCAGAGTTACCAAGATGGCGAGATACTGCGAGAGTTTTAATTGGTCCAACATTGGCTCTGACCGTAACCAGTAACTATGGTGGAATATTTTCTGGACTGGTCCTAGGTGACCATACCATTAAGTGGAAAGTTGATGTGGCGACGTCAAACCTAGTTGACTCTGGACGTTGGTAATTTCGCAAACCCTTGGAAGTGACAGCTCATGACTTACTTCCGTGGTGTTATTATTATTCTCCGAGATTTGACAAGTGACGGATGTGCCATGCAATGAACGTACGGAAGGTATAAATAATCAGTTGAAAATTTTTGATGAGTGTTCCGTTGTCGAAACTTTCGCTCTTGGCCGTGATGATGTCGTTCCCGAATCACTAAACGAATCCCCTTTTAAAAGTGACAGGAATGTAAAATTTACCCTGCCCTAGGGCCTGAAAAATTGACCTGGTACACTTCCATTTTTTACAGAATGTTCTTATAACTACCTCTTAAGAATTAACATCCATCCACACCAGATATCTAATCCGCACGCTTTTATAGCCTAGCTGCTCTCATTTTGGCTTGCCTCGCCTCGCACGCATGTCACTATTTTCACATTCCACATTCCTCTTTCTTCTTCCTTCTCTTCTTCTCCATCTTGCCCAACACCCCCTTCACTCATGCTACTGCCCTTTTGTCCCCCCCTTTCAAGCGACAATACCCCTATGCTTATCCTGCTCCTTTTCACCTCTGAACACTGCGTTAACCAGTGCTCAACTTTTGCATCCCCCTTTCCGCACAACTTACAAGTTTTATTCCCTCTGTTATCCGATTCTGCAATTCGGCTAAGCTTTGCGGCTGCGTTAAGTATACATTGCTTTTTAAATAACCCCAAGAAAATAGTCGAGATGCGTCAGATCAGGAGATCTAGCAGGTCACTTGATTTCACCCGTTCTTCCAATCCACCTTTGAGGGAACTGAGTATCCAAATATGCTCGAACCTCCCTACCGTAATCTCTTCATATGCACGGGCATTGAGATTACCATCGATGAAGAAAGGGCCTATCAACGTATCATTCAAGATACCGGCCTAAATATTAATCATTCGTGGATCACCTTTTAAAGTGAAAGTAGATTCATCTGAAAATACTGTATTGTACAAGAAAAGAGGATCTCTATCAATTCTGTCCATCATAATTTCACAAAATTCAACCCGACGATCAGGCTGGTCTTCATTGAGCTCTTGTACCAGATGAACCTTGTAAAGATGGAAATTAATGCCTTTTAAAATATTTCGCACTGTCTCAGGAGCAACGTCACGCTCATCACTAGCTCGACGTAAACTAAGATGTGGGTTTTCAACAAATGCTAGGGCTATATCCATCTGCATCTTCTCAGATCCTGCGGATTTTGGCTGACCAGTTCTCTGAAGGCCCTTGATAGATCCATGATCCATGATTAAAAAGCAAACGAACTTCATCATAAGATCGAACTCGATCTCCCCAACCACGCATCATTAATACAGATACCCTCTATCTTTCCGAAAGTTTATCTTGCACCATAATAATCTTTTAGCGAAAGATAGTAAGTGGAAATTTACTTCAGGAATTACACTGTCCTCTTAAAAAACTTTGTTAATTTCAAATAACCTTTAACTGACCTCGAACATTACAATAGGCCTATGACTTGGGTACGTACCTGAACGTAGAATTTTCCGCTCTATCGATTGCATATGTAGAAAAAGGGTTGGTTTTATTTAAAAAAACAAAGTTGACCTTCAAAAAGCTATGAAGGTCATCTTCAAGGTCCAAAATGAAGGTCACCAATGAATTCCTCGTTGAAATTTACTTCAGGAATGACCTTCACTTTTTTGAAAAATATTTTACCAGAGGAAATATTCACCCATCCCGGGACTTTTTAGACACCCTGTATACCTTCCTTCCTCCCTCGTGCATCCTTCTCACTTCATCTAATTGCAATCTATTCGTTCTAAAATACGTTTCAATTTCCACCTCTATCTTCGCATCCCTACATCTGTTGTCTTTCATCCACAAATACTATACTCCATAACTAGCTTACTTCTCCCCTCTTCCAAAAATTTTTGCTCATAATTGAATGCTCGACTCCCCATTATAATTCTTAAATTCTTTCTTCCTGTCTTCCTATTGACAATTTAGTTCGGCGTATTTCTTGTCAACCCCAATGTCCACTTTAGATACCTCTTCTGTATCCTGTTTACCTCCCCACTTACCATTTACCCCCGCACCTCCACTCCATAAAATAAGACACTCATCACTAGTGAATCAAACAATTTCATTCTCCTTACAAAATCATCTGCGAACAATCTCTTCCCCAGCTCTCACACCTACCTCGTCACATTTGCCCTTGACAACTTAAAATATCAATAAACGCGAGGAAAATAACAACCTCGACCTCCAAGCGCGTAATGCTATGTACAAGGATATTTAACAATCGACAAATTAACTGCTGTAAGTTTATATATTTCTATACCAACTAAACTTTTTTATTTCTTATTTAAAAATAACATAAGTATACACAACAAACTAAACACTTTAACCAAGCGAAGCAAAGAGACTCGTTAATCATCGTAATAAGTTGTTGTACTTTGTAATATAGTTAGAGGAGCCTATGAACCCACTCTGACGCTGTAGCTATAAAGCCTATTCTATTAAATTCGTGTCAACTCTTTCAAATCGACCCTCATGAAATCTGTACAGCCTACCCCTGTACTCAAAATATCCTGGCCGTAATATTCGTGGTTGCTGGTGTGGCTGGGATGACGGGTTTGGTGCTTCACCTTGTGAGGAAAGTATTATTAATTCTGTAGTATAGATTTCACGGGTATTTGGTCTTGTTATGAAAATTCTATTGTCATAATCTAGATTTTTTGGTAGCTTATCAACATCGAAGAACTTTAAGGATGTAGCTTCAAGCAATAGCTCCCTCTCTAGATGCACAAAGGCTCTTTGTGGAAGAGTTGGGCGAGGGTAAGGAACCATATCTTCGAGGCCATATTGCAGACTTTCGTTCACAACGAAACATCGATCATTTGTAGTTTGTATAAAAACGTTATACTCCTGAAAATTAGAATACTTTTTCTTAAGTGTCCGCCAGTCCATTCTTACGGGTTCCAGCCTAAAATGTGTGGGTAGCACATTTGGGACACACCCTGTATTCTTGAGTTTTTTTACGAAAAACGAGACAGTTTCTATCTCCACCAGAAGGGTAAACTGCTTCAAATATTGTGGAAGTCCAGCTGCACCTAATTTTACAGACCAGAAATTGACATGCATGAAGCTAATATAGTATGTGACAATGCATATGAAAAACGCCAATATAAATAACAATTTTTTTAAATGCTTTAAAAATGGGAATTAGTGGTTTTATATTACAAGTGAAGTATCTTAATTTAAATTTCACACTATTTTTCCTATTTCTTTATTTTTCCTTTTGTTGAAGACTCTTTATCTTTATCCTTTTTTAAAGAAACTTCTTTTTTTTCCCATTTTTTCTCTTAAATGCAAACTGCGTAACAAGAACCGAGTAGGAATACCAAAATCGTTATTAGTGAAGCGCTCTTTCAATTAGGAAAGTCTACTATTATATTTCATTCTTGACTGCAAAATCATCGTTTTTATTTGAAAATTCATTAAAGAAAATTTGGAATGTCTACATAAAAAAAAAATTTATGCGATTCAAGAAAATGCATTTCCTGGGATTTTTTATTTTGTGTGAAGGAATTGTTCACTTCAGTTAATTAAATATTATTTGGATGCAAAAGATTTACGCTTCCATTCAAGAAAATAATTTCTTTCGGCGGTATTTCTTTGATACAAGTGAATATTTCTCCGCATCAGAAGTGAAAAAAATAGGTGAAAAAAATGATTTTCTATAATGTAAGAACCTAGGTTTATTGAATATATGTTGGGCGCCCAACATACACATTCTTTAGTTTAATGAAATTGATTCTTTAAAAGGGATAAATATGTTTTAAAATTAAATAATTTATACATCTTTTGATCAATTTATTTATTTTTGTTGAGTCAAGAAAATAATCGCTCAACGTTAATGAATGTTTATTTAATTGAAGAAATATTTATTACATGCTAAGAACTTTCAAAATCATAACAATGAAGCAATTATCAACTTTGAAAAAAATATATTATTTAAAAATTCATGTTCTTGGTAGAGAATTTATGAATTTTATTCAAAATTCTTTTTTTAATTGTAAATTAATCTTTTTGTTTACGAATTTGGAGAAAAAATAAGCTTTCAAAAACGTTGAAACGTTTCATGAGAATTGCAAATTTTCTTAAGATTAATGAGAAAGTTTTTAACGGTTTTTTTTTAAGAAATTCGAAATTTATTCTAAAAATGTCGAAAGTAAATCTAAAAAATTTTGAGATTTTTTTAAATACTTTGTGAAAATATTAGTCAAAACTCTAATTATTTTAAGATATGTTTAGAAATTTCTGTAGGTTTCTGAAGATTTCTAAAAGACTTCAAAGCTTTTGAAGAATTCGAAAGGTATCGAGAATTAGAAAAAACTTTACTAAAAATTGATATGAAGATTTTCAATAATTTTTTATTGATAAAAAAGTTATTTTCACAGAATTCCACAAATATTTAAATAAAAAATGACTTAGCACATATGGAAATTAATGTTATTTTATGCCGTATATTCCACTACTTTTCATTTAAAATAAAAATAGTTTAGTTGAGAAAAGAAAGCTTAACTTTTAGTTTAGAGATTTATACTTGTTTTGAATATTAATCTCCTTGGTTCGAAATTTCAATATATTTTTTAAATTGTTTTTCCTTAGTAAAAAATTAAATAATTCAGCATTTACTACAATGATTTATAAAAATATTGACCCTAAATAACCTTAAAATACATGAATAAAAAAAATCTCGTGATTCATATATGTAACTTTGTTCAATAACAAAAAAACTATGTAGGCAATTATTCGAATAAATGCACAGAAGAAACCTTAACCAGAAATCTATTTTGGGTGATACATCCTTATCTCCTCCAAGGTTTCAATTTCTACATGACTCTTGATTTTATAATCACTTAAAGCTATGGTTCGTTCAGAAATGCCTTCTATTTAAAAACACAATCTAATGATTGTTTTTAAAATAAACAAAACAAAAAAGAAACATATTGCTGATCTCAGATCTCATAAATTTTTCAAATTTCTTATAATTACTACCACTTAATTAAAATTGAAGTTAAAATGATTTTTCTGATATCCTGCTGACCTCTGTAAAATCATGCCTTAATGGTGTGTAAGAGCTAATAATTAATCATTTTTATCTTTGGCCGATAAAAGTACATTTTTGTTATTTCTGTAGGAAATATAATTTTAAGTAGTCTGCAATTTTATTTTTAAATAAAAATCTCTAGATGCTATACCAATATTTTTAAAGTTTTAAAAATGAACCTCAATCATTTACCTTAATCATAGACCTTATAATTTATTTATTGAAAATTTGTTGATTAAAATGTGAAAAATGCAACTGCTTGTCAAAAAATTATTATTTTTTAGTTTAGGGTTCAACTGTTTTGGTAAATTTGTTTTTATTCAATCTCGATTCAATATCGTTCCGTGGCCTATCAGCAAGATAATAAACTGTTAATAGAATCATAATTGAATCACAAAATAATTACCGGCATTTTAATTAAGTAATATATTTAACATAACGATACTTTCTCAAGGGGTTGTTGTTTACCCAAGATTATTTATACACCAATGACAGACAATAAAACAAGCTTCTGGAAAAAATACTGTCATAGTTTTTAAAATTTAAAAACGTTTCTAAAATGCTCGTTATTTAGATGACCATTTAGATGTTTAGCAAATTTATGATAAAAGAAGACAGGCTGGTTGCTTTTAATTATAAAAATCTTTAAGGAGATGCAGATAATATTTCGCATAAATATTAATTATAATATTATATTAAACTTACGGGCGAAAATAAGCAAATCCCCAAAGAGCAGGAAAATAAAAGCAAAAATTATCCTCATTTCCTCGGAGCAGTCGCATTGACAGAAAAGTACAAACTAATTCTTGAAAAATCCTTGTCAGTCGAGACGCGACAATATCATGCGGAAGAAGAAAAATTGTTGATCACGTATCTAAGCTTTTACCTCATTTGCTGTATTCAAGAAATATAAAACATTTTAAATTGACATCTATAAAAATGCAAACAATGACAAAATCATGAAATAGCTGAATTTTTTGTAATCTGTGTCAGCGAATATTTTCGAAACTACTTCACTTCGAAATTAAAATAAAGCATTTTTCCAAATATTCGACTTCAATGAGACCGGATGTGATTCCTTCTCTGCCAACGCCAGTCCATAATTATATCAGCAAAAGTCTCTTTACCCTTTCGCAGACTCTTTCTCCTATTTTTTATTCTACTGGTCTTCTTCTCAGATTAAAATTGGTAGCTTGTCTTTTAGTTTATTGGCCTAAAATTTCCTAGACTTCCTCTTTTATAAATGGTAATTTTCTTGGTCTATCTGTATATTTATCGACGTTGTAAAACTCTAGTAATTCTCTATAGCTTTCAATATTTTTCCTAAGCGACTGAATTAGATCTAATACACGACCTAAATTTGCAAAGGCTAGGATGAATTGGATCGACGAATTTTTGCTAGTATTTCTTGCGAACTGTATATTTTCTAAATGTTCGTCCTAGGTGAAAACACCGTAACATAAATAGGTATCATTTTTTTTTCTTACTGAATCGCTTGTTTATGTTTGCCTAATGGTAGAATTTTGGGGTTTTGGTGTGCCTAATACTCATTTTTTCCGTTAGATCTATTAAGGTTCTGTTGACAAATTCTTTGTGAAGAATCCGCTGTCTTGTCATAAGCTTATGCAGCGTTTATGAAATTCGGTTTAAATTGTACCTCCATTAGCTTTTTTATTGGTACTATTTGAATCCAGTTTGTAAAAAGTTCTACGAACACTAAGATTTGTTGGTATTTCCTCTTTTTCGAACTTGGGAACGGGCCTGTGATATCGATTGATACCATGGACGATGGTTATTCTGATACTCGTTTTCCCATAAATCTTATCTTGCTATGATTACTTGTCTTTACTTTTCGAGAGATGTAACCGTTTCTTACGTAATTGATCGCGATCAAAGATACCCCTGTCCTGAAATCGTGTTTTTGATCAATTTGCGTAAGTTTTCTCTTATTCTAAATATGTTGCCTGGGTTTCTTTGTGATTTTCCCGTAAAATTTAAGCTCTAAGTTTTTTGGGTACGACTAATTTCCAAAGGGTCGACTTTGGTAATATAACAGATTTGAGTTAGTCAGTTCTGTGAAAATAGAGCTGCGAATCTTCGATTCGTCATTTTGCATGTTCTTCCGGTCTTAAGACCGGAAGTGATTCTAATCATATTTCAGATAACTTATCAGATTTCAACAGAGTACAAGTCATCTGTGTGGTCATCTACGTCCGCTCTCGATTTTTCTACGCTACAAGCTTACAGAAATGCTATACTTTTTGCTAATTCAACTAATCTCGAGAGAGCAACAGGAAAAAAATTTGTGCTTCCTTTTTGATATAATTCTTCGTGGAAATATTCGAGTAGTTATAATGCCCATCCGGCTAATCGGCCAGTGGGATTTTTTCCTAAAGTATCCGCAATGTTGTATAATCTAATTGCCTAATTTTTTTAATTAACGAACTGACTTTTGCTATCAATTTTCGATGTCTCATTTGATTTTAGATATACTCTTTTTACCTTTTCTTGATCATTCAAAGTCATTTGTAAGAATCTTATCATGTCTTGACCTAGGCTGCCTCTAGATTTTACTTTCGGGACAATCCTGAACATTGAGTGGTTTGTATGTTTACTAAATATAATTAAGATTACTACCTGCCAAATTACATGAACCGTCGCACCGTTCATGACGTAATTTTATAAATCAAGTACTTGGGATTCTAGATTCTTTTTAGCAATTCCCTGCCAACCAGAGAATGTTTGGCACTTTTATCTACTTAAATACGAAATATTCTATTCTTGAATTTTGTCATTAAATGAACACGTGTCCCCGTTTAATCATCTTTATCCGAATTTAGAAATTCTGACGTTTTAGTATTAGTTTGCACCATTTTTTGTACCATTTTTTGTTTGTCTCCTCATTCGTTTTTGAATTTGAGTCCTGTTTTATTTCATTTTAGAACGTGTTTTGTCCTAAAATAACTATTAATATTGTTTTCCGGTTTCGATTCTTACTTTAGAAATTCTATTTTTGGGAATTTAGTTTTTTATTATTATTTTCGGAATTATTTTCTGTTTTTTCTGCAAGGAATTCCATCACGAAGTTACTTTGACCTTGATTTGAGCCTAATATCATTTGGTTAAATAATGGTAATATTTCATTTTAAGATTAAATGGATATAGTGCTTTATTGTTTGTAAATCTAGGTTAGAAAATTTGTTGGAATATAGGTTAAAAATTGTATTTGAAGTCAGGTTAAAAATTAGATTTGAAACCAAGTAGAAATCTAGGTCTGAAGTTAGGTCTGAAATTTTGTTGTTATTTATTTGCAAAGGGTAGAAATGGAAATCCGAATTTTGAAAATGAAAATCTCATCCTGTATTGATTTTTGCTCTAGTAATCTTGATTTTGGTTTCCGCTTTGGTTATCCTTTTGCTTATTTTTATATTTCCTTGAATGTCCCTTCATATTATCTTCGGTAAAACCTAATAGACATCTTCAGAAATTTAAATTTATTCCTTGCGAGTCTTTTGCATCTGCAATTAGTAGTCTGTTTGAATTTATTAAATTGTCGCGATCGTTTACTTTGTAAACCCTTTTCAATCTTTTTGATTCCTTAAGCAAAGGCGCGGGACTGTCTTCTTTATTATTTTAAAAATTAATTGGGCAATTTCTCATAATTTTAAACGGCCTTTTTTATAATGCGAAACGGAAAAGAAGTTGCTTCAATTGTTTGATTACTCGTGCACAAATTGCGGCTCAGTTTTCGCAGGGTGTTAGTTAATTCGCCCTAACTTTATTAGGGCTCTAAACGGGAAATCTGGAACGGACCTGACAAGAACTTCACGCTTTGTAGAAAAGGCACTAGCCTAGACTCTCTGACCGGATTCGAGCGAGGATAACTTTCTATTACCCGACAAAACTTCTGCTATTAAGAAAATATTACATTGGAAATTAATTGTTTGCGGTGTGTGAACGAACAACAAGAAACGTTCAATTAGTATGAAAAAAATTTATTTATCATTTTAAATCGCATTGAAGAATTCGAATTGCAATTATACTTAAACATTATTTAAATTAATTTATCACTGCGGTGGATCACCGCGTACTCATTACAACAATAGTTATAAATAGATCTAATTTGAATCAAATTTTTAGGGTGCGCGACTGCTGGTTCTCGCGTTTCGCGCTCGATAATATATTTGTCTCGCGCTTTGAGCTCAATAATGTATATGCCACGCGCTGCGCAATCGATCTTTGCGCAAAGACTTTTTACAACTAAAGGTAGGAGCATCGGCAACAGTAATTTGGTGATTGTGAATTTTCTTTTTTAAAGCTCCTTCGGCTTTAGCGAACACATTCTCATCACGTATTTTCGTGAGTTTTTTGGAATTTTGTAAATGCTATAACTGACCTTTAGTTTAGAACACTAAAAGAGTATACCAGAGGCTAATTTAATAAAATGCTTTTTTCAAAAGTTATCGTGCTGACAGACAGGCAGGCATAAATACATACAGACAGACCGACTAATCGAGGGTACCTAAAGCCAATCTAATAGATTGATTTTTTCAAAAGTTATCGAGTTTACAGACAGACTTACATACAGACTGACACACTTATAAAAACTCATTTTTCGGAATCAGGGGATCACAAAACATGGACATTTGACAAAAACTAGGGGGGTCAAATTTGACACAAATTTAATACCTTCCCTGATCAGAATGTAAAAAAGGTTAATCCTTATCCGTTGAAATTAGCTGATCCTTTTCATCACGTGCTAGGAATTTGTTTAACAGCTCTAAATCGTAGCGCTCATTCTTTAGGAAGATACTTCTGCAATATATTAACAATTGTTTCACAGCTATTCAACTTTGCACCATGTTTAAAATGCAGAGATCAAAATGCGAAGAACTGAAATTACGCTTCTAGATGCTGGCTCCATAGAAAATATTTTGATTGTTGATTTATTTTTCATTTAATTTGAAGTTTCAGTTATTTTTGCGTAGATTCAATTTATTTACAATTAATACAAATATAATTGATCTTTAACTAATTTTCATTTTATTTGAGAATGAAAAAGATATAGTTATTATAACAACTATTCCCCCATTGTCGAAAATGGGACAATATTTAAAGAAATATACCAATAGGTGCGTAAAAATAATTGTATCACAGTTGATAAATCTTCTTCGTGACATAAATTTTTTCAGTCATTCGAAGCTGTAAGACACTGAATCAAGTTACTGAAAATTTAAAAACATACGAAGAAGGTTTTCGCATCAGTCGAAGTGCAACTTACTTACGTCTTATTCCAAAACGGTCAACTTCTATTAAAGAAAAAAGGCACGTAAATACAGTTCCAGTTAAAGTTAGCAGGCCTGAAGCATATCGTCATGCAAAACATCCTGTCTGTTATATTTTTGTCACAAGATGATAAAGCGAAAGTTCCACTAAGTATCACTGATGTCAAAGAAAACAAACTCTAATTCTAATGCATTTAGATTATGGAATAACACTTACGGATCATCAGTAGGTCGTTGCTAAAAATCACAAACTGACTCCATCAGTTGTTTCTGGGATTTGCATCCAGCAGGACCATGAAGGTCGACTTGAATCTCTGACATATTCTGGGTCCACGTTCATGTCAATAAGGAATGGAACTACTGCTCTTCAAGTTCTAAGACCCATATCGCTGATTTCTAACACTGATATTCCCAATTTTGACAGCATAACGAACAATTCTCCTGGCATGGTTAAACCTGTTCTGATCGTGATTGTAGACGGTGATCCGGATGAAAATCCTAGATACCCTTGACTAATTACCACAGCCATTAAAAATTTCAAGAAACACAATTTTAATCGCGTATTCATTACCACCAATGCGCCTGTGAAAAGCGCACTTAATAGAGTAGAAAGACAAATGGCGCCTTTGGGCAACTAACTAAGTGAAGTAATTTTCCCGGCTGATCATTTCTTTTCGCATTTGGACTCTAGAAATCAAACGACTGACAAAGAGCTAGAATTGAAAAATTTTGAGCATGCTGGAGAATTTTTGGCTGAGGTCCTGAATGAGCTGATAATTGATGGTTATTAAGTATGGGCAGAGTAAGAATAAAGGAATTAATAACCTTTATACCTGCTGACTAGTCGCAATGAAAGAATAATGCAAAAAAATTCTTGAAAAATTCTTTAGAAGAGTGGCGCAGTAATAACTGCCAGATATGCTAATTTTTATCATGTCTATACAATGACAAACTTTATTTACTTTCAGACAATATCATGTGTAAGAAAGGATATTGTCACGCGTCTTAATGCTTTGAAATCGATTCTGAAGGAAACTGAATAAGCTACCACCATTATCAGAAGATACTGGCTGTGGTGTTTGTGGTGGCCGGTGCAGCCTTAATGATTGGGATGATTGGGGTGGAGCGTCACCTGCTGCGGAAAGTGTTATCAATTCTGAAGTACAGATTTTACAGGTGTTTGGAATCGTTATCAAAATTCTATTGTTATAATAAAGATTTTTGGTAGCTTATCAACATTAAAGATTTGTAGAGATTTTGTTTCAAGCCATTTCTGACTCTCTAAGTGCACAAAGGCTCTCAGTGGACTATTTTTACGAGGATTATGAACTACATCTCCGAGGGTATATATGTACCTTTGTTCTACAGTGAAACATTAATTATTTAAAATTTGTATAAAAACATTATACTGCTCAAAATTAGGATCCTTTTTCCAAGGTGTCTGCCAGTCTGCTCTTGCGGGTGGCAAGCAAAAGCTTTCGGGCAGCATATTCGGCACGCACGCTGCCTTCTTGACTTTTATTACGAAAAAAGATACAGTATCTATATCGACAAGAATGGTGAACGGCTCAAAATATTCTGGAAGTCCAGCTGCACCCATTTTTTAAGACAAAAAATTTTAAACAATATTGTAAATAAAAAATTTACGAAATTTACATTAAACCAAAATCCAAATTAAAATCCCATTTAACGTCCAATAATCAAATTGATGCAAAATCCTGTTAAAAGAAAAAGAAGAATCAAACGACCAAATTTAGACCACGGCGAATAAACAAAAACCAAAAATCCTATTGTAATCAGAAAAAAAACAAAAAATAATATAATAATAATAAAATAAATAATAATAAAATAATAATAATAAATAATAATAATAAAATATCATCAAATTACAAAAAAATGAAAAACATAAATGAATAAATTTGCATTACCAACGTTTCGGTACTCGTACAGTACCCTTATCAAGGAAAGAAAAATTTAAGTGGTAGAAATTGACAGCACCCACAAACAGGTGTTCTCTCTTTGATACCTGAGAAAAATCTTTCCTCTTTTTCATTTTTGTCCGTAAATTTTATTTTATTTTTTTGTTTTGTCAGATTACAATAGGATTTTTGGTTTTCGTTTATTCGTTGTGGTCTAAATTTGGTCGTTGGATTCTTGTTTCGTTTAACAGGATTTTACATCAAATTGTGAATAAAAATGTATGAAAATAGAAAAATTAGAATCGTTGATTTATCATAACAATAGAAATAGAGACAGAGAGATCTAAATACAGACCTTAACCTCTTTCCATTTTATAAAGAATTCTTATATTTCTCCTGTTTCCAAGGAACTTTCTTTTATCCTTATTTTTTCTCAAATACAACCTGCGTAAGAGGAACCGAGTAAGAATACGAAAATCGTTTTCCAAGAAACGCTGTTTTTCAGACCAGAAGAGTCTACTATTATATTTAATTTTTCGCTGTAAAATTAATCGTTTCTACTTTAAAATTCATCAAAGAAAATTTGGAATTAATTTTTATTTTATTATTGGGCTGATTAGTAGGTGACATTTAAACTACTTGCTTGAAGGTTGAACTACTTTATAAAAACATTATTCTACTAGTTTAGGATTTAACAGTTTTCTGAAAATTCATTTTTTTCTACTGAAAATTCGACTATTTTACATTGGTTGAAAATTGGTCTTCTTGAGTTGAAATTTTAATATTTGTTTCAAAATGTATATACTTTTGTAGATTTGTATATTTTTTCTATAACATAAATATTATTGATTCAGAACTTTAATTTTTGGTTTAAAGCTCAACTATTTAGCCAGAATTTTTTTTAATTTTTTGAGTAGAAAAATGCAAACTACTTAATTGAAAATTCGTATTTTTGAACAAAAATCAACTATTCTATTTTTAATTACAAATTGATTGTTTTTAGTTAAAAACTTTAACTACTACATTTTTCATTAAAAAGTGTTCTTTTCATTGAAAATTCATCTATTTAGTTGAACTACTTTGCTGAACATTTATTTTATTTGACAATTGTTTAAGATTTTCGTTTATAATTCACTTCAAAAATAATTTTTTATAATTTTTTCCATTGGCAAGTTAACTTCTATTTTTCGTTTAATAAAAGAACGTTTTTAGTAAAAAATAGGTTCATTTGATAAAAAGCTTTTGTATTTGCTTGTCAATTTGTTTTTGTTTTAAAGACATTTAATTGTTGTATTAAAAATGTACCCACTTGGTTGAAAGTTTAATTGATTTCATTAGCATTTATCTTACTGATTAAGGATTCATATATTTTGTTGATAATTCGTTTTTTTTGTTGCTCAAAAGTTAATTTTTTCAAATTAAAGTTTTTTTGAAAATTGATTTATTTTTAGTTGAAAATCATCTGTTTTTCTTAACGACTTAAAAATGTTGTTGAAAATTCGTTCTTATTGTTCAAATGCAACTGTTTTTCGCTTAAAGTTCAGAATTTTTTCGGTTGAAATATGGAATATAAATGTGTTTCTTGAGAATAAATATTGCTAATTAAATTGACCCATCCGCAATTTAAAAAAATAGTTTTTTGTTGTTAAAATACTAAACATGATATTTTTTCTTAAATATTACATTTATTTAAAATTTTGTATTTTTCAACAGAAAATTCCTCGTTCTATATTGAAATTTTTATTTTAGTAAAAAAAAATTCTTGGCTGAGAATTCACGTTCTTCGGATAAGAATTTAAAAAACTTTCAAGAAATTTCTCTTTTTGGCTTACGCAAAAACAACTAGAGTCACAAAATAGTTTATTAACTTACTGAAATAAAAACTTGTTTGAATCAGAGGAAATTTCTTTTAATTTTCTTTTTTCTTTAAAAAATGAAATTTAAAATGAATTGTCAAAGAGAAATTCTTATAATTTTGAAACAACTCTTCTTCATACGAATTCTATAAGCACTCTAGAAAAAATTCGAATAATTTGAAAAGTTATCTTGATGGCTTCAAATGTTTATAAATTTTGTTATTATTATATAACAATATATAGATTTTTAAAGATTTTGAAAAAAAAATGTCAAAGTTTTTTTAAGAATTTGAAAGATATCAAGAAATTGATAAACTTCTCTAAAGATGTATGTGCAAATTTGAAATGATTTTTAATTCTAACAAATAAATTTTCAACCAATTAAAAATATTTGGTAATAATTTGTCGTAATTTAAAAGATGCTAATTATAATTTTGAGGATTATGAAGAGAATTATAAAAATGCAATAATCAATTACATAAAGATGTTAATAATGTTATTTTTAACTCCTGCTATAAT
The DNA here is from genome assembly GCF_010883055.1 of Belonocnema kinseyi. Lineage (NCBI taxonomy): Eukaryota > Metazoa > Arthropoda > Insecta > Hymenoptera > Cynipidae > Belonocnema > Belonocnema kinseyi. The sequence goes on from NC_046661.1 coordinate 126,907,758, forward strand.
ACTTTTGAAAAAAGGCTGCAATCAGAAACCATCAAAACTTAAAATCCAAATAAGAGTTTACAATTTTCAGAATTGGGAATGCTGTTAGATACAAAAATTCCTTTTTCATACGCTTAGAAATGAAATTCAAAATTTTTTAATATCTAATTAAAATGCTAGTTAGTTGAGCCAAATATTTAGTTAGGAAGATATGGTTCTGCTATCTCATTAGTTGATGCTGCTGTTTCATTAGTGGATACAACAATTCCATTAGTTGCAGCGGCTACTCAATTAGTACCAGCAACTAAGCCAATGTTTGTCCCAACTAACAAAATAGCAGTACAATATCATAAAAGCTAAATAGTTTGCCCAATTAAAAATTTTCTTCAGTGTAGTGTTTACAATTTAAAAATTGTTTCTGAAATTGTCCATATTGTGTGATGAAGACCATTCAGATGATTGGAAATTCATGAATAAATAATTCAAATTATATTTGAAATGTTTAAAAAGATACACCTAATATTTTTCATAAATATTAATTATAATATTATAATCAAATTATGGAAAAAGTCAAGAAAATTCCCAAATTGGAGAAGAGAAAGGGAAGGAATAATCTTCATATCTGCTGGCTACTGACAATAACAGAATAGTGAAAACAAGTTCTTTAAAAATTCTGTGTGAGGCCTGACGCAATAAGCGACTGCCACGTATGCTAATTTTTATTACTTCTATTTAATAAAAAACTTTATTTATTCTCAGATAATATCATGTGGAAAACGAAATATAATTCGAACAAATATAACAGTATCGATAAGCCTCAAAAAAGTTTGTATTTCTGCTGCTACCAATTTTCGATAGCTTTATGTACTGTCTATATCATTATTATAAATATTAGGAAAATCATGTTATGATTTTTCAAAAAGTACAATATTTTTAATCACAAAATAAAGCTCATTATTTTTAACTTTGAAATTTTGAAATATAAAATCGCTTTTTTATGTTTTTCAAGAAAATAAATGTTTCTTATCTCGTCTCACGGTAATAATCTATTCTGAGAAGTTTTTTTTAACACCTACATAAATAATTTTCTATTAACATTAGAGTGGTTCAATGTTATTCAAGGATTTAGCCAATGAAAGAAGAATCGATGCGTCTCTCTTAGGAAAGCGCAAAGTTTGAAACTGGTAGCGAAAATGGAAATAACTTTAAAACCAAGTTTGCTGGAAAGTATCCCTACATAAAGAAATTAAAGGGAAAATATATTATAGCTAAAGTGAAAGATATCAAGAATTCACTGAGAATCTCATTTAAACATTTATCGTCATTAAGTGTTTAACAATATTTAACCTAATCGCAAAAGATTACAAACTTCATATTAAACTTATTGATAACATTCTGATCTCATCAGGCTTTTCACTAATATACCTGTGGCTGATGTTTAAAACTTAAATTAAAACCAGGACACTTATTTTAAAAACAAATCAATTTGCTACTTTAGCATAGTATGAGCAGAAATAAATAATGAATTTTAAGGAGGAATTGAAAAGCCAGATACGACAAAATTTTTTTTTATTAAACTTGTACAGGACAATAGGGGCTGATCGACTGTACGAATAACTGTGACCTTGAGGTAAATTTTCAAGGTTATTTGAAGGTAGAAGTTATTTTTTCAAGTGGGGCCATTAATATCGTCACCGGATTGCGAAAGATCGGAAAATTTTAAGTATAAAAAGATAGCTTTTAATTTGTTAGAGTGACCATCAGAAGCTCACGGTTAAATGTCGAAAAATGGCCCAGAAATTGTTTTTTTACTGTTAAGGATTTATAGGTCACGCAAAGAACTTAAAATCTATTTTTCGGGACGTTACATTTTCCGCTCTTTCCAAATCCGGTATGAGAAATAGGGGTTTCCATTCAAAATCCTAACTTTGACCTTCAAATGACTTTTTCAGCAATTTTTAATTGTTTAAAAAATGTAAATTATTTAAACAATTATATATTCCCAAAAAATGTAAAAAATAATCATATTTTTTATTGAAATGCATTATTTTGTCATCGTTTAAAGCACTCAATTTTTCTAAAAATATTAAGTAATTATTTATTATTTACATTAAACATTTCTCAAAATTGAGCCAGAGCTGTACACGTTTTTCAATTGTATATGTGACATACTACTTTTTGTTCAATAATTACATATTTTTGATACATTTCTTCTAATTTTTAACATATTTAAATATGTTTAAACAATTTTTATTAGCTCAAGAAGATATTTTTAGCTTACTTAACAAATTAAATAAAATAGAACATATACAATTATTTTTTTGCCTGTTAAGTGTATGAGAAAAATATATGTACCATTTTTCAATGATTTAAACAAATGTAATTTATTTAAAAAATTATTTTTACAAAAATATTTGAAAAGATAGTTTTGTAAAGAATAACATGAAGCTTTTCGCAGAATTTACTAAGGTTTGGAATCATTTAATATTATGTTGAGCTTGGAAAATACGATTTTAAAAGTATTTTTGTAAAAGTAATTATTTAAACAATCAAAAAGGAATTATGGTATTCTTTCTATTCACTGTACAGTCAGAAACATAATTATACGTGTGCTATTTTATTAAACATAATTGAAAAGTCATGAAAAACATTCAAATTGTAACAATAATAAAAATATAGTAATGTAGTTATAGTAACAATACTGCGTAAAAATGTAGTTTTTTCATTTTGTACATATGTACAGGAAATTTTGTTATCTAAAAGTATCCCTGATTCTGAAAATTGAAAACGGTTATTTAAATTTTAAATTTTAAGGCTTTCTGTCTTTTTTCTTATAAATACGTGTTAAGCTTTAAGATTTGACATAAAATTTTTATTTCATAAATTGTTCGGAGATTGTTAAAAAGTTTGTTTTTGGTTGAAAAATACACATTTTATATCAAATATATGTATTTTAATGAGTGTAACGTTGCAAATCCCCAAAAAATGTATTTCGTTTATGACTTTGCTTTTACTATAATAAATTGTATTTTTCCGACTAACTGGAAACTATTTCGAAAAGTCACAAAAAGTCTCAAATTTCGAATTTTTCCACTAATTGTTATTTTTTAAACAATTACTGTTTGTTGAAAAACTTTTTTTCTTACGTGTTAAAAGTAAAAAGCCATCGTTTTTCGGAGTATGGCATACAGTTGATGAATTTTAATAATAATATTTCAAACCCATATTTGTTTAAACAATTTTGACAGAGTTTTTCTTAGATTAATGACACAATTAACGAATGATAAAAGTAATTTTCGCAGGATATTTTTCAATTGCTAACAAATTTTTATTAATTTAAACAATATTTTTGTCCTCTAAGCGGCGTCCACATTAAAAGTTATTGGATTTTAATTATTCCTTGAACTTTTTTTAAGAGGCGGTTAATCTTCAATTTTATTTTAAATGCCATCATAATTTTAAAAGCTAGTTAATGTTAACCGATTTTAAAAAATATATTAATAATTTTTCCCTAAAACAAACAAATTTGGAAAGGGGAAAGGGGAGATTGACCGACAAAAATCGAAAGTAAAAATCTTACAGGTATAAATGTGGACACTCTATTCTTTCACTCATTCAAGGCCTTTTTCTGTAAATCTAAAAACTAAAAAAATGATATTTTTTAAATTTGCAAAAGTGATCTTTTTTGTTAAATAAGAAATGGTTAAAATTAGTTTTAAGAAGTTGTTTGCCAGGAATCTCTGAAAAATTGTATTAGATTTTAATTTTAAAAAATTCAAAATCTGATGAAAATTGTAAATTAAAAATTGATTCTACAATTAAATATTTTTGTAATGAAATTCCCTTTTTTAGATCGTAGTTGGCTACATTTAAACCGAATCTTTTATCTCTAGAATCAAACCGAAGGGCCTATGACGAAGCCACCGAACGCGTCCTCGGGTTGCGGATAGAAGGTCCTAGGAGCAAGAGCTTCTGCTGAATATGGTTACAAAAATGAATAGGCAGTCGCGGACAATTGTCCAGGAGAGGTCCCGAGGGAATTAGCCCCCAAGCGAAGGTGTGAAAACCGTGCTGAAAGCTGAATGGCACCTGGGTGAGGAGTCTAGAAAAGTGACTCTGGGATACCGGGCGACCTCTCAGGGTACGCAGCCTTATCCTTGCATGCGCGGCTCTACAAGGATGGACGAACCCCTTTCCCTAGCTTCTCGTGGGGACAACAATGACAACACCAAACATAGTTGTAGTAAGTGCGGTTCAAAACAACAGAACGCGCAGGGCTCCCGACAATGGGTCGGACATCAATGCCGACCACTCTAGATCTGGGGCAGCCAATCGAAATGGATTAAACGCGATGGATCGGCGGAATCTCGGGACCTTTAGATGGATGGAGCGACTGAACCACGATTTGCTAGAGTGCTACGATGCAAGTGTGGCCCCTGAACGGGGTTACATGGCACGGCTCCATGCTCTGTGGCACGAGAAACACCCGGAGCTATCGCACTTTTCGCAGCAACGTCTGCGAGACCATGATAAACTACTCCGAAAAAGGGGCTATGTTAGCGGAACGCCTACTCTACCACAGCTAGAACAAGCCGGCAACAAAGAAAGAGAGGCGACACTAAGATTAATCGCGGGCAAGCATCCAATAGAGGAAGAGCGATGCTTTATGACCCGGAGAAACATCAACAACAAGGTTTCTCTCAAGCCTAAAGATCTGGCTGAAATGAATGATGAGCTTCGAGGACATTTTTCCGAAAAATCGGACCTTTGAGCTATTAATTATTGTGTGTATAATGCAGCAAGAGCTTTGGCCGATGCGAACCGTAAAACAAAACCAACGGCTGACCATAACACTAAAAGGCGAATGCATCAATTCCCCATAAAGATAGGCTAGGCAAGACAGTACGCGTCCCGCATTCAGTGTGTGATGGACTACGTCACATCTGGTAGAAATTTTACCGCCAAGGTTCGAAGAATCGCGCGCGAACTCCGGACCCGTTACCACACACTTAACAAGTTAAAGCTGCTGACCATCAGGCAGCATATTGTTGAGAGAATACGGATACTATCTGATGCTAAGAGAAGTCTAGAGCGGAAGGAGAGTTGGGTCAGAGAAAATCGACAGTTTCTCTTGGACTCATCTCGACTCTTCCAAGACCCTCCACTTACAGTCGACTACCCGCCCAAACCAGAGGAGGACGAATTATTTTGGAGAAAAGTCTACGAAGTGCAGCATAGACTGGACGAAGACTTTGAAAATATAGATAGCTTCAAGGAGCTATGTGATGCTCTGATAACACCTGATCAAGAATGCCCACCAATCACTACCTAGGAGGTCAAAAAAGTATTAAGATGGATGAAGAACTATTCCGCGCCGGGACCAGATTGTATCAAATCCTTCTGGTGGAAGAAGTTTCCTTCAACCCATCAGCATTTGGCCCGTATTTTCACATCATATATAAAGTCGGAGAAGCCAAATCTAAAGTGGTTGGTGGAAGGGCGCACAATACTCCTACCGAAAATGGGCAACTTAGCTGACCCGAAGAATGACAGGCCAATCACTTGTCTGAACACACTGTATAAGATGTATAAGAACCTGTGTGGAAGGAAATATATGAACAACGAGGCTCAAAGAAAGGCGTAGCGGGATGTCGGGAGAACCTACTCATCGATAGATTTGTCTGCAAGGACGCAGCATTCTACCAGCATGACCTATCACTTGCCTGGATTTATTATCGCAAAGCTTTCGATTCGAGCTCCCATAGACATATCATCTGGTTTTTGGAAAGAATAAAGGTCCATCCGAAAATCGTTAGCTGCATAGAGAGATTGCTGCCGCTTTGGAAAACCCGATTTACTATCTTATCTGGGAAAAATCGCATGGCAACTAACAAGGTCACCTTTCAGAGAGATGTTTTTCAGGGCAACACCATGAGCCCACTCCTCTTTTACCTTACAATATTGCCACTATCTCTAGCACTTCGCCATTCCGACGGGTACTTGTGCGGCAAACCTGCAGATCGAAAGTACAAGGTCACTCATGTATTTTACATGGACGATCTTAAGATCTATGCTGAAAACGAAGAGCAACTACATCTAGCTCTAGGGATTGTCGAACGATATGCTGAGGAAATTAAAATGGAATTGGAGTTAGACAAATGCGTCAAGATTTATTTGAAGCGAGAAAAACTTAATGGCATCCCTGAAGATCCTGAGCTCGTTGATAGAAGCGCTATAGGACACCTTTGCGCCGGAGAGACTTATACAGAACTGGGCGTGCCACGGGGCAGCATTCAGGATAATACATCTACAAAGCATACTCTCCGAAGCAGATACAATCGTCTCATCCGGCAAATTTGGTCTTCCGAACTGTCGGCGAGGAACAAAGTATCTTCAACGAACATGCTTACCTTCCCGGTAGTACTACATTTATTTAAAGTAGTTCCTTGGACAAAGAACGAGCTCGGATCCTTTGATATCAGGACAAGAAAGGTTATGCACATGAATAAAGCATGCATCTTAAGTCTCCTGTTCCGCGACTGTACATCGCACGCCGTCAAGGTGGTATTGAGTCTTGAATGTCTTCACAACAGGATTATTCTGGGCGCAGCACATAGAGTCGCAAATGGAAGAGACCCTCTTCTTAAAATGGTCAGGAATCACGAAGAAGTGGGCAAAGGAGCGTTTCTGTACAAAGCAGCGGTGAAGGCTGCTGAAACACTTAGACTTAACTTCAGTATTAGGGTTGAGCAAAATGCATCAAATCTTATATATCTCGAGTACTCACTCCTGAAAACCCGGATTAAAAAAGCACAAGAGAAAAAGTTTCGTGCACAGCTCCTCGATAAGAGGATGCACGGTATCTTCCACAGAAATGTGGAAGATCAGTCAAGGTCGTGTGAGCTAACATTTGCTTTTCTTAAATCGCCCGGATTAAAGTCTGGTACAGGGGTTTCATTTTGGCATGCCAAGACGGTGTCATTTTCACCGTAACACACTGTCGCTACATTTTGAGCCAAGACATTCCCGATATTAGCTGCAGGGCGTGCCATGCACACCCCGAATATTTAGCTCACATACTATCTAGTTGCTCAACTCATGCGGGAACGACCTACATTTAAGGCACAATACGGTTCTAAGACACTTGCAGCACTATTGCCATCTTCGTCACTTTAACGGCATTAACCTTAAAACGCTTCGCGAAACGCTCCTAGGAAAGTCGAGTCAATTGTCGAGAATGGGACGTGCCGCATATATAGGAACTTTATATTCTCTACAATTGTTTCTATTGCGCACTCAAGGGCTGACATAGTTCTTCTTGACTTCGAGAAGCGAACCATGTTCGTTATCGAATTTTCGGCACCAGCTGAAAAAACATTATAGTAAAGGACAATGAAGAGAAAGAGAGGTGTCTTACCTTATAAGGGAGTTGCAACGAATCTACCCGGAATATTCTGTTGAACAAATCGTCCTTATCATCGGCGCTCTTGGAGGTCCAAGCTTTCATTCGCGAATAGCCTGAAAAGCATCCCTGCGTGTCAACAATATGCTAAGACACTTGCGGGAAAAATGCAGAAGGCGGTAGTTCTTGGATCGCTCCGTGTTCTCAGGGTGCACGAAACTTTTGCCGGATCGTCGTATTGATTCCGTTACAGACTGTAACCACCTATCTCACGGTCGTGAGGCGTGGTTATGGCTGAATTTTACCGCGATTTCGCTGGAAGCGGGTGCAATTTTTCAGATTAGCACCCGCTCCCGCTGAAATCCTGCTGTTATCCTTACGACAACATTTTTAATATATATAAATGACATTCAAATTTTTTATAACATAGCTTATAAAATACAAAACAGGATATAAAAAATATACATTATACAATAATCATGTTTGAATATTTTATTTTATCTTTATAATACTGCCATATTAAAATATTCTCTCAAATCAGTTTGCGAAAATATAAGGGGGAAAAATAAAATTTAATCGCAATTTTCATACCTAAGTTTCAATCATATTTTATTGTCTTCATTATCTCATTTACAAATATTGTGAAATTTTTGTAATTCTATTCGCGGCCACACGTAAAAATATTATAAAGTCCTTGTAGGGTGATATAAATAAAGTTATGTAATTGATATGCCAGGTGATGGTTGGTATATATAAGAGCGATGTTTTTTCGCAATTTATCAGTTATCTGTCAAAAAAATTTCTAAAAATTTGCCTACAGCTCATTCTTGTCGTTTCTATAGATAAAAAAAATGAAAATCTACGTCGGTATTTTATTTGATATATTTTTCGCTTTGCTTGACTTTAAATGTAAGTTTCGTACGAGATATTGCTGATATTTATGAGATAGTTCATATTTTATCGAATTTTAGATTAAATATAGATTAAATACTTCTTTTTTTTCATTTAGATTCCTTGCTGCATCGCAGTAGCGCAAAACTTTCTCTATAATAAGCGTTCTGATTATAACTTGTTTACTCATTAGTATATATATATATATATTTTTTAAAATTATTAT
>NC_046661.1:126916355-126917822 GCF_010883055.1 Belonocnema kinseyi
TAAAGGATACTCTCTGAAGCAGATACAAACGTCTCATCCGACAGATTTGGTCTTCCGAACTGTCGGCGAGGAACAAAGTATCTGCAACGAACATGCTTGCCGACCCGGTGCTACTCTATTCATTTGGAGTAGTTCCATGGACGAAGAACGAGCACAGAGCTCTTGATATCGGGACAAGAAAGGTTATGCACATGAACAAAAGCATGCATCTTAAGTCTTCCGTTCCGCGACTGTACATCTCACGCTGTCAAGGGGGTCGCGAAATATTGAGTCTTGAATGTCTTCACAAGAGGATTAGGCTGGGAACAGCACATAGAGTTGCAAATGGAATAGACCCTCTTCTTAAAATGGTCAGGAATCACGAAGAAGTGGGCAAAGGAGCATTACTGTACAAAGCAGCGGAGGAGGCTGATGAAACACTCGGACTTGACTTCAGTATTAGGGGTGAGCAAAATGAATCAAATCTTATCTATCTCGAGTACTCACTCCTGAAAGCCCGGATTAAGGAAGCAAAAGAGAAAAACTTTCGTGAACAGCTCCTCGATAAGGGAATGCACGGTATCTTCCACAGAAATGTGAAATATCAGTCAAGGTCTTGTGAGCTAACTTTGCTGTCCTTAAATCGCCCGGATTGAAGTCTGTGTACAGGGATTTCATTTTTACATGCCAAGACGGTGTCATTTCTACCTTAACATACAGTCGCCACATTTTGAGTCAAGATATTCCCGATGATAGCTGCAGGGTGTGCCATGCACACCCCGAGCATTTAGCTCACATACTATCTAGTTGTCCAACTCACGTGGGAACGACCTACATTCAAAGGCAGAATGCGGCACTAAGAGTGCTTTATAACCATCTCTGTCACTCCTAGGGCATTCACCTTAATATCGCTCCTCTAAATGCTCCTAGGGAAATTGAGTCAATTGTCGAGAATGGGAAGTGCCTCATATACTGGAACTTTATATTCTCGACAATTGTTTCTGTTGCTCACTCGAGGCCTGTCATGGTTCTTCTTGACTTCGAGAAGCGAACCATGTTCGTTATTGAATTTTCGGCACCAGCTGACAAAAACATCATATCCAAGGAGAATGAAAAGAAAGAGAGCTATCGAGACCTTATAAGGGAGTTGCAACAATTATACCCGGAATATTCTGTTGAACTGATCGTCCTTATCATCGGCGGTCTTGGAGGTGCCAAGCTTTCACTTGCTAATGGCCTAAAAAGCATCCCTGCGTGTCAACAGTATGCTAGAACACTTGCGGGAAAAATGCAGAAGGCGTTTTTACGTGGGTCGCTCCGTGTTCTTGGGATGCACGAGGCTTTTGCTGGATCGTCGTATTGATTCCTTTACAGACTGTAACCATGTATCTCACGGTTGTGAGACGTGGTTGTGGCTGAAATTTTACCGCGATTTCGCTGGAAGCGGGTGCAATTTTTCAGATTAGCACCCGCTCCCGGTGAAATCCT
>NC_046661.1:126917922-126946462 GCF_010883055.1 Belonocnema kinseyi
CTCTCTGTTTTTAGCATAGATCTTAAGATCGTCCATGTAAAATACATGAGTGACTTTGTACTTTCGATCTGCAGGTTTGCCGCACAAGTACCCGTCGGAATGACGGAGTGCTAGAGATAGTGGCAATAATGTAAGGCAAAAGAGGAGTGGGCTCATGGTGTCGCCCTGAAAGACACCTCTCTGAAACCTGACCTTGTTAGTTGTCACACGATTTTTTCCAGATGAGACAGTAAATCTGGTTTTCCAATGCGGCATCAATCTCTCTATGTACCCTACTATTTGCGGATGAACACTTAAGATTTCCAAAAGACAGATGATAAGTCTATGGAATGTCGAATCGAAAGCTTTCCGATAATCAATCCAGGCTAGATAGTATACGTATTCTCTCAACAATATGCTGCCTGATGGTCAGAAGCTTTGACTTGTTAAGTGTGTGATAACGGGTCCGGGGTCCGCGCGCGAACTTTCGAACCTTGGCGGTAAAATTCCTGCCAGATGTGATGTAGTCAATCACACATTAAATGCGGGACGCGTACTGTCTTGCCCAGCCTATCTTTACGGTAAGTTGATGCATTCGTCTTTTGGTCTTATGATAAGCCGTTGGTTTTGTTTTACGGTTCGCATCGGTCAAAGCTCTCGCTGCATTATACACACAATAATTGATAGCCCAGAGGTCGGATTCAACGGAAAAATGTCCACGAAGCTCGTCATCTATTTAAGCCAGATCTTTAGGCTTGAAAGAAACCTTAGTGTTTATGTTTCTCCGGGTCGTAAAGCATCGCTCTTCATCTATTGGATGCCTGCCCGCGGTTGGTCTTAGTGTCGCCTCTCTTTCTTTGTTGCCAGCTTGTTCTAGCTGTGGTAGAGTAAGCGTTCCGCTTACATAGCCCCTTTTACGGAGTGGTTCAGCATGGTTTCGCAGACATGGTTCCTACGAGAAGCTAGGGAAAGGGGTTCGTCCATCCTTCTAGAGCCCCGCGTGCAAGGATAGGGCTGCGTACTCTGAGAGGTCGCCCGGTATCCCAGAGTCACCGTTCTAGACACCTCACTCAGGTGCCATTCAGCTTTCGGCACGGTTTTCACACCTCCGCTTGGGGGTTAATTCCTTCGGGACCACCCCTGGACAATTGTCCGCGACTGCCTATTTATTTTTGTAACCATATTCAGCAGAAACCCTTGGTACAGGGACCCTCTAACCTGAGGAATTTCTATTATTATTATTATTTTACGGTTCTATAAAACATTGTCCCATCTGGTTAAAGAAACCGCATGAGTTATTGCATTTTTACCTGAATGCTTTAAGCAAGGTAAAGTTTTCACAGTAAAAGAAATTTCTTGTACACAAAATACGCACAGGTCCCTCAAATTTGTTACGGCTTTGGAATAAAAAATTTTGTCCATATGTTATTACAAGGAATGATAAAATGTCTCGGACACCCTGTGTATTAAACCAAACTTTCTGAGCCATCTACATAATCTTTTAAACTCTTTTCTAAAGTAATTATTAAATTCTTAACAAAGAAATTTATTTCAAAATCATAAGAAATTTTTTTGTTTGAAAATTAATTTGCAAACGAAAATTAAGAAATCATGAGAAACTTTCTGATGAATCTTATGAACATTTTTTATTCTTTTGAAACCTTTTAACAATGATCAAAAGTTATAGGCCTTTGTAATCTTAGAAAGATTGACATCACTTTTAAGTCATTAAAAAATGTTTTATATATTAAATATATTTCAAAATGATGAGTTTTTTGAAAGTTTTATATATCCTGCAAGATGTAAACAATATTTTTTCCATATACTGCTCTACAATTTTTTTGAATCTGAAAATTTTTTTTTTATTCAAATAAGTTTCTTTCTTTTTCAGTATGTTAAAGGATCATTTTGTTTCTTTGATTGCTTTTGGGTAAGCTAAAAAGATGAATTTTTTAGGAGACATTTACATTTTTAAACAAGAAACATACTTTTTTGAGCCAAAAACTTTATCATGCCGAAAAAAAAATTCTCAACCTAGACGGAAGATTAGTTTTTTTAGAATTGTATTTTTTCTCCAAATAGATCAATTTTTAACCGACTAGATAGCGCTGAAATTTTCAATCAAAAATAAGGAATTTTTTGTTAATAGAGACGAATGATGAACAATACATTTCAATTGTTGACCAGAATGCATTTTGAAAAAATTAGTTTTTGAAAAAAAACGAATTATTGAATAAATAGATCAATCTTCAACAAACGAAATGAATCTTTAGCAAAGTACTTCAACCTTCAACCAAGTGTGTTGAAAAAATTATGTTTCGAATGAACTTCAAACAAATATCTGAAATATTTGAAGAATACAATACATTTCTAGCACAGTAGTTTAATCAAATAGATCAATTTTCTACAAAAACTAAAAATTTTCGAAACAAAATTTAGTAATTGAATTTAGAACGAAACAAAATTTTAAACAAAAATGGAATGGTTCAATTTTCATTTAAAAATACGAACGGTCAATTGAGTAGTTAAATTTTCCATCCAACTAATAAAATAAACCGTCAACAAAGTAGTTGAAATTTTAACTAAAGGAGACTAATTTTCAACAAAAGTAAAATAGTTTGATTTCAATAAAACAAAATGAATTCCCAGAAAACAGTTAAATCGTAAACCAGTCAAATAAATTTTTCATAAAGTAGTTCAACCTTTAACCAAGTTGTTGGATATTTTTTTGAGATAATAAATATGTTCACAAAAAAGTATTCATTTCACACACTTTTAAATTTTATAATTTTATTTTTAAATTTTTATACACTGAATTTAACGTCAGTCAAACGCAACAACTCGAAAAGTAGGTAGATCCGACTCGTTGAAAAAATTTATTAACTAAGCCATATGAAATAAAAAAATTAAAAAATTTTAGGCTAAGTATAACAATGGCTATGCCCCTTATCAATTTGTTTAATATGCTTACAAAAATAAAAAATAGAAAATCAAAAAATAAAAAAATCGTTGGTTTCGTTGTTTATCATTAAAAACATAGTGAAATTCTAAATTTTATGATAAACTCTATAGAGGAAATAGCCATTGTCATACTGAAACTAAGAGTTTTTGATTTTTCGGTTTCAGATTACCTAGTTTTAAGATTTTTTCATCAAGCCAGGGGACCTACCTAGTTTTCGAGGCGTTGCGTTTGACGTAGGTCTTTGTGTATAAAAAGTTTATAAAATAAATGAAATAAAATTTTAAGGCCATGCGAAGAACTTGTCACGTGACCATAGTCCTACCTTACTTACATTTCTGTTAATTCCTAGCTTATTATCCCACAAATGATCACATCGAGTTGAAAATTTGGGATATTAAATAAGAAGCGCTAAAAAATTTGGGTCTTTTCTTTAATTTTAATAATATGCAAAATAGCAATAAAAAATTATTTACAAAAAAAACCGTCTTCACAGTTACTAAAGTGTTGGACCAGACCCATCTTTCTTAGTGCTTCTTATTTATTATCCTAAATTCTGAACTATATTTGGGGCTTCGTGTGAAAATTAGTTAAAAAATAAAAAAGTGTCGGTATTAACGACATTCTACATCAATATCTTTATCAACAATCTCATAAGAAATTCACAAATATGGCGTTTTTTGTGGGTAGTTTTCGCGTCTCAGCGAAAAAGAGTTTGGTAATCTTACTCGATTCTTTTTCCGCAGTTTGCATTTGAAAAAAAAAAGAAATAAGGGATGTTTCCTGAAAACAGGGGAAAGATGAGAATTTAATAATTCCCATTTTTCAAGCATTTCAAAACATTTTTATTTAATTTATGTTTCTTATTTTTTTTCTGAAAAATTAGGTGCAACTGGAATTCCAGAGTATTTAGAGCCATTCACAATACTTGTCGAGACCGATACTGAATCTTTTTTCGTGAAAAAACTCAAGAAGACTGGGTGCGTGCCAAATGTGCTACCCGAAGACTTTCAGTTGGCACTCGTAAGAGTAGACTGGCAGACACCTTGGAAAAAATATCCTTATTTTAAAGAGTATAACGTTTTTATACAAATTTCAAATCATGGATGTTTCAATGTAAAACAAAGGCACGTATATGGCTTCAGAGATGTAGTTCCGAATCCTCGTCAAAATTGTCCACGGAGAGCCTTTGTGCATTTAGAGAGGGAGCAATGGTTCGAAACTAAATCTTTACAACCCTTTGATGTCGATAAGCCATCAAAAATACTTGATTATGACAATAGAATTTTCATAACAAGACCGAACACCCGTAAAATCTATACTTCAGAATTGATAACACTTTCCACACCAGATGGAGCGCCATCCCAATCATCACAACCTTCACAGTCACACCGGCCACTACAAACACAACAGACAGTATCTTCTGAGAATGGTGGTAGCTTATTCAGATTCCTTCAAAATCGATTTCAAAGGATTAACACGCGTGATAATATTTATTATTAATTGCTAACGCTTCAAGGGGGAAACTCATAGACTCATCTGCCCACATTACAAACTACAACAACATATTATGATGATTAACGAATCGATTTCCTTATCTTAGTAATAGTGATTAGTTACTTTATATAACTCTTCTCGTAAATCGTTAATTTTCGCCGAGTTGATAAATTCGAAAATTTACTATTTTCGACAGATTGAGTATGCTTATGTTATCTTTAAATTAAAAAAAAATATGCCCGCTACGTAGGCACATTCTGTTCGTTCGCTATGCGCGCGGCTCGCTTCGTTCGCAATTTTGAGCGCGTTTGGGGCGCTCGACTGTTAGTTTGACGCGCTTCGCGCTTGATGATGTATGTATCTTGCGCTAAGCGCTCGGTCTTTATATTTTCGCATATTCTTGAGCGAACATTTTAAAATTAAGACTCAAAACTTCCACGACTGCAATTTTGTGATTGTGAATTCTCTTTTGTTAATAGAGCTTAGCTCGAGAGTTTGAGCCCACCCACGGCGCGCGACTGATGGCACTCGCACTCCGCGCTCGGTCTTCTTATTTCTCCTGCATTCGTGCACAGACCTTTTAAAATCGAAGGTCAATGGATCGACAACTGTAATTTTTGTATTGTAAACTCTCTTTTGTTAAAGCTCTTTCGGCTTACATGGATACATTCTCATCACCTATCTCATGCTTCGCACTCGATTTTATCCAAACTGTCAACTCCTCTACATTATACACGACACTTTTATATCAAATATAATACATTTTTTATGTAACTCTGTCTGGGATTGCTTATTCAGATATTACGAAATTAAGCACAAATTGTATTTATCATAATTATTTTAATATTTGTTTCTTATTTTACTTGAAATTGTATTCTAACCTGCGCTGAAACATGTATCATTTCAGTAAATTTAAATCATCACAATCCAAAATATTCATAAAAATTAAATTATACTAATTCTTATTTGCTTGGTTTTATAATTTTTTATTTTCAATCTTGTTTTTTACGATTAAAGAAAAATACTGCGCATCTGCATAAAGTCTAATACAGGAACATAATTGGGGTTTAATTTTTTTATTTTTAATCTTATTTTTTTACGATTGTAAAAAAATCTACTCTTCTTATCTTAAAATTATAGCTCTTTCTTGGATAAACAAGTTTTTTCTAATTTTTTAGGTAGGTTGTGTCATTTGTACAAATTTTTTTTATTTTTTCATTTTTAGTGTTGTATTTTTCGACTAAAAACAAAAACTACGCGTTCTATCGAAAAGTCATCCATAACAAATTTGTAGATCTTTCCAGAATGCGCAATTTCAGCTTGTTTTTTTTTGTAGCTTGCATAGCTTGACCAAAAAATCTAATTTTTGGATTTTTTGTTATTTTGGTAGGAACAAATTTTGAACTTTTCGACATAATTGAAAAGTTGTTATGATAATTTTGTAGGGCTTTTAAAAATAAACGTTTTTCCTTCTTTGACTTTTTTAATATCATGTGTTGTTTGACTTTAAATGTTTATTTCAGTTTGTTCTTTTGAATTTTGAAAATGCTCTCACCGTAATAATTTTCTTTTATAGAAAAAAGTCATGAGCATAAATTGTTCGAGTTTCTGAGTACTATTAACAACCACACGTAGAATTTTTAAATACAGAAAAAATTAAGTTTCAATAATTTTTTTAAATGCGCTCACTTTTTGTATTTTAATCTAAAATAGCTGGTTGACTATGAATCTAAAATTTTGCAATTTTCTGTTTCCCAGTTTCTTTAATGCGACCTTAAATTTTTAGACGGAGGTAGAATTTTTCTAAGTTGCCCACTTAGTGTCTAGAACTGTTTTTTTTAAGCTGTTAAGTTGATCTTTTGATGGCTTTTATCTTAAAATATATTTTCTGAAGATTAGGTGGTATTAACAACTGTGAAGCCAAAAATTTTATTCGTGAATATTTATTTTAGAAATATGCTTTTAAATTGACAAAAACGGATTTTTTAAGGACATTCTTATTAGCTTATAAACAATTTGAAAATTTCCGACTCATAAAATTTTTTTATCTCACTTTGTTCTACATTACTATTGAAAAGAAACGCTGCAAAAAATATTATAATTCTTGTCATAGAGATTGATATTTAACTGTTATTAACTTTAGTAGAAAAAAATTTTTGCGGCCTAAGCTTAAAAAATCTTTTATCAATGTTTATAATAAAAAATATATCGTTTTTTTTTAAGCGCTTCTCTCCAAACTTACTGTAGAACAACATAAATGAAAAATTTGTTATGAGTGAATGAAAAAACTCAAATTGCTTTTAAATAAATAAGATTTAGATTAGCAAATTCCATTTTGTAAATTCGAAAGCATAATTCTATGA
Source organism: Belonocnema kinseyi (assembly GCF_010883055.1). Classification (NCBI taxonomy): domain Eukaryota; kingdom Metazoa; phylum Arthropoda; class Insecta; order Hymenoptera; family Cynipidae; genus Belonocnema; species Belonocnema kinseyi. The sequence continues at coordinate 126,924,721 of NC_046661.1, forward strand.
TAGAGATTTATAAATACAAATTTTTACGCCACAGTTCTTAATATCCGCTTAGCCCTTTACGATAAAAACTTTCGTCGTGTTGAAACATTTTAATTTTTTTATTAATTTTAACAACAAAATTTGTTTGCCATATGAGCTTTAGAAAATATTCTTTAACATGAGAACTATGGAACGATTATCTCAACAACTTGCAAAAAAAATGCCAAATGCGAAGTACCCAACATTAAAAATTTCAAGGTCGAATAAATAAAACTGTTAAGCAGCAAATTTCCCTATAATGCTATTAGGTCGCTTTTTTGGCTCCACAAACTTTTTTTGGTGTGGCTGTGTCATCAGTTCAGAGGAAATATTGACAATATGGAAGGAATTGTTCTAGAGACATATTGATTAAAATAAAATAAAGTGTCCGTGGTCTAAATCTTTTACCTGACATTTTTTTCGAAATTGATTTTTTTGTATTTTCTGTAGCATTTTTTGTATGTAGTTCATAGCGCTCAAACGAAACTAAAAAACTCCTTTTATTTCTTTTGATGGATTTTCGAAAATCGCTTTTTGGTATGTACAGAATAGGTCCGTTTTGACGCATTTCTACGAAATATATGCGTTGCTCGTGTGTACGGCGCTCACAATTTCCGAACCTCTCGTACGTTCGGCATTCGACTGTATTTGGTTTAAAATTCATGAATTTTCTTAACAATTTCTCTTTTTCGGTTGAAAATAATCTTCTTTATTGAAAACTCATCGTCATTGGTTGTTCACTTGATTGGAATTTGCATGTAAAACGTTATTCTTCAATATTTTCTTACACCAGAATTCATACCCTCTTTGTCCCAGCAATAAAAACAATGTTCTTATTTATTTTTTTGTGTTTACATTATGGATAAACATTTTTGCAGATAAATTTCTTTGCAATCTTTTTTATTTTTAGCAATCTCTTTGAATTTTCTGAGATTTTTGAGATCGCAGCTAAATAAGTTGCTAAATTTACTTTTAGGACTTAATTTATCATCTCTAAAAGTAAAATATAATTCTGATATGCAGCAAAAATGATACCGAAATCAAGAGCATTTTGATCAGTTAGAATAAATTATCGACTTTTGAGAACATAATGATCTGATTATGGATCATGTATGAAATCAGACCAAGATAGCTGACGTTCTCAGAGTACCTTAGCTCATATGCAAGCTTTTTATTATTTCTGATCGTGCAGTGTCTTTAAAAAGTAAAAAAAAATGGAATCTGACATTGAAATATTAGCTGTTAAGTGAAGTTATCACTTGCATGCGGTTAGATACCATTTTTAGGTTATGTCTTTATGACATCGGCGTCAAAAATTGGCGGCCATTTTCGTCAGTCTGAAAAGTAAACAAAAAAATAAGATCTAATTGACTCAAATTGGACAGATCATTATGATATTGGGAGTAAAATCATCGCCGGAGGAAAATGCTCTATAACAAAATCTATTTTTTACTGTGCTATTCCATAAATGTTTTTTAAAGCACTTACTTTGAAACAAAGCCCGTTTAATTAAAAATATCTCGTAGTGCATTTAAAACTGAGATCTAATTTAGGCTGCCCATTCTTTCGAGGACTTGTGATTTTAAAAAGTGAGGGAGATAGTCCAGGTATTGAAAATACATCTTCATCACTAGAATTTAAGACACCCTGATAGGATTTGAAAGGTCTGTTCATTCAAAGAAGTAATTCTGGTATTCCAGTTGTATACAATATACCTTCCTTCATAAAATTGGGTGCATAGCTGAAACATGGTTCGATTTGTGAAGATCATAAGTACAATCGGATTATTATTATTGAGAGTTCTTTCTAGATTTGGCGCAGAATCCTTCCATTATTTAGAAAGGACAAACAGAAATTAACACTTTAGAAATATCTGCAAACAGTGTACATAATAAACGCTGACAAAAAATGGACGGGTTTTCATTTAAACTACTGATGAGGAAAAGTATTAATATTAATATTTATTAATATTTAGAGTTTTAGTGTGTAAATAACTGAAATCTTTCAAAATTTGTTTATAAAAATAGACTCAATAATACGTTGTTGATACGTGTTTTCTCTGTAGCTGATATTTCAATACTCTTAAAAACAAAATCATAATAATGATTAAAATTCCAAGAATTTTGTAAAAAACCTGTGTTGAAATTCCGAACTTCACAATCACTTTTGTGTTAAGAAATTCTGGTTTTCAATTTTCGAACAGTTTCACCTATACAAGCTTCATTAGAGCATTTACAGTTAATTAGATAAATAACACCAGATAAATCTTCAATGGAATCTCCGTCTTTCTTCTCCAACAAATAATTATCTAAAGTATTTGTTTTTTTAAAATAAACGTTGATATTAAATTTTTGGACTAAATTCCTTAACCGTTTAGATAGACCCTCAATCTAAGGCAAGGTAACATTCAAATCAAATCTATTGTAGGTATCGCTTCATTTTTTATTATTTTTATTAGTGTCCTTGTAAATCTCATTAATTTGTTCTGGAATAATGTCGTTTACTAACTCAACCTGATAGTCATTAAGTACTAAAGTTGTTTTTAATTGATTGAAATTCTCTTTTCTGAATTGCATGTCCTCGGATTAGTAGGCCACTAAGAAAAATTTATGAAAAACTCCTCAAGTATCTCTAAACCTTTAACAAACCTAACCAAACATGAGATTATCTTATACTAGAATTCCAAATGCTAGGAAGGTTTTGACAAACTTAACAAAATCCTCTGTTGTGTACCTGGTCTACGCTTTTCTGACTTTGACAAACCCTTTACACTTATCACGGATGCATCAAACCAAGGCACTGGTGCGATACTCTTTCAGGGAAACCACCCATGCCTTTTCATATCTCGGACCCTTAACAAACTTCAAGAAAATTATAGCACATATGAAAAAAGTTATTAGCAATTGTTTGGGCATGCAAAAGATTAAGAAAATATTATTTAGATAAAAAATTCCTGAGGCAAACCACCCTAAAAGCCTTAGCCTGGCTACACAAAGTAAAAGATCCCAGTTCTAGATTACTCCGATGAAGACTTTGTTTTGAAGTATATAAGTATGAAGTACAATATGTCAGAGGCAATGAAAACAAGGCTGCTGACTAATTATTAAGACGATTCCCAATTCAAAAAAGTGATATATCAGACAACTGTGACATGCATACACCGCTACCAAAAAAACAGTATTCATAAACGGCCTCCTATTGGCAGGAAAAAACAGGAAACACAGAAGGCTGAGAGAACCTTCACTAGAACTCGAAAAGAAACAGAAAAAATATTAAGAGCCTCAAGAATCCACGACCTCAACGGATAATAAGCAATTATATAAGGGATTCTGTTAATAAAAAGAAATCCGCCAAAAACAATACTTACGCATTAAGATACAAACTTCCTATCAGATTTATTGCAACAATTTGGGGAAGCTTTAAGAATCAAACATACAAAGACAACATCTTGCCATCCACAAGCAAATGTTAATATAGAAAGGATACATTCGATCTTACAAAATCTCATCAAAACATTTTTGGAGGATCACAAAAAGCAATAGGATGAAAATTTAAAGTTTATTACCATGTTATCAACACTATGAAAAATGCAACTACCGGTATTTTACTATTCAAAATCGTTTTTGTAAGAGACTCTAAAATTCTTTCAGCTATACACAGGTAAACAACCCTGACTTGCGTTAAGTTGTTGAAAAAATGGGAGGCTCGACATGATAAAAGCCTCAGGAAAGCCTGAGAAAAAATGGGGCTCGAGCAATAAAAAAATGAAAAACGATCTAACAAGGAAATAATAAGAAACCACCCCGTTCATGAAATTGGAGATATGGTCAAATAGAAAAACAATACTAAACAAAATAATCTAGCAAGGATCTAAAAAGGGATTAGTGAACTCTGTTAAAAATATTTCCAAACTTCTATTTGGAACCCATACTGATTTAGATCTCATTCAAATAACTCTAGGATTGGGCAAAATGTACGCTGAAAATAAAAATATAGCCACCGTATTAACTGACCATACCAAGATACTCAAACTTACACCAGACACTTCTTGAATGAAATATAAACATTTGCGGAATAAATTAGGGGTGTAATTCGAATCAGTCAGAGCATTAAGTCAAACGGTAAATTCGAACACTAAAGATAATTTTCTAAATACTAAATTGATTTTACCCATTTTTAACGAAATAAATGAAGATATCGATACAGCTATTAAAGCCATCAACGATTTAAAGCATGGAATTGTACCTTCACAATCATTGACACCTAAAACTATAAGAGAAGCGATAGAAGAATTCGAAATTTACCATAAGACTAGATATCATTTCGATAAAGCTGAGAAAAATTATTATTAACATATAATTAAAATCAGTTATATCAACGTAGCGGTTATTCAAGGATTATTAACCTGTACAAGTGGTGTCCCAGTTCTAGAAAAAGAAAAAGGATCCATGCAAAGAATATTCCCAATATCAACTAAATTGAACAAGGTATTCCTTTCTTAAATTTCCGACCATAACTTGATAATCTTATACAAAGACAGTTACGTACCGACTGACCGAAATACAACTGACAAACACCTTTGGGCCAGTCTACTGCGTAGGTATGCGGAATTAAAATGTACAGTCTCCTTCTTTATTACGTGAAGAAACATTTATAATAGTGAAAGAAGGTTACATTATAATACTGACTATTAATTTTTGCTTAGACATTAATTGCGAAAAAACTGTTAAATCAACAGAAAAAATAGTTAATACTTTAATCTTGGGAAATAATTGCCAAATATATAATAAAGAAGATAAACTGGGTTTACCATATTGTAGCAATAGCCTTAGTAACTATTTACTGTTTAAATTAATGTGGCCTATTTCAATGTATTACCCAACGTCTACCGAAGAAAATATTTCAACTTTGTATTATGAATAGAGCAGAAAATTTACCCCACCTTGTACGAATACCGCGGGAATACAACCCCTTTTTCAAAAATCCGTGACAAAATCTTATAAAATGAGGAGAAGTTATAATTTAATGATAATGATTTCAAAGACGAAATTTAGTCTAGAAACAGAGGTATTACGTAAGAGACTCTGAAACTTCCCCAGTATTTCTCCAGACTATAAAAAGGCGAATACCGCGGCCCGGAGTCAGTTCGTTATACGCATCTCTCATGTTGTATCAAAATTAATTAATGGATAACTGTGGAATTGAGGTTAATAATTTAATCTACTTTTTAAAAAAAACTACTATTACTTATGAGCGCTTAACAACATTACAGATACATATTTTCACAGATCGATTATGCTGCAACCTTTTATATATTTAAAAGTCTCTTTAAATGTTTTAAAATCTTTAAAATCGAATTTATCTCGTTATCAAGAAGTCTTAATCAGATTTTTCTATTTCACAGTCGTTTTTTATATAATGTACCTCAAAATAAAACACATTTAATTGAAAACAGACAAATTAGTCGTTTCTGATATGAATGACCGCCGGTTCCATGTATTTTTGCAACCATATTTCATCAATAATAAGAACTCCTTGTGCCGAGAAAAAGCACTGTATAACAATCCGAATGACCCGCAATGGATATACGTATTCTAGTACTTTTGCAGGGTTGCATTTTTATTTTCAAAATATTAATTAAAACAAGGTTAAAAAAACTCTAAAGGAGGAAGATGTTGATTTTAAAATCTTTATTTAAGCAATTAAGGGTATCAAGAAACGCGAGGAAAATAACCATTTCTTCCTCCAAGCGTATTATGCCAAATACAGGAATAATAATTTTCTCGATAACATAAGTATAAACAATCTATCGAAAACAATAAATTCTCGAAATTAGCAACTTGATCAAAATTAATAATCAACGGAAACAATGTATATAAAGGAAATAAACATTTTACTTAAAGCAACTAAACACTTGACATGAACTATGCAAACAGATTCACCAATCATCTTAATATGTTGTTGTAGTTTCTAATGTGCGCAGAGATTCCTATGAAGCTCCGGCCCCCCAACCTCCTGGTGCCTCAGTAATAACGAATATTGTGCGCATGCGGGTCAACCATTATAAATTGATTGTCACGGATTCTGAATAACCTACCTCCACGTTCCAAAAATATTTCTGTTCTAGCTTCTTCGAAAGCCCTCATAAATTCGCCTAGGTCACTGTGGATTACTCTTCCTGATAGATTTGTTGGTAGTCGTACCTGTTGTCTAATTGATCGTGGTGATGGCGGTGATAGATTGGTTGGCAGTGGTGGATATGGGAACTGATGTGAGTCTGGGAACTGGTTTGGCTGTGGGATCTGGTGTGGCTCCTGTGACTGGTGTTGCTCTTCACCTGGTGCGGAAAGTATTATCAATTCTGAAGTATAGATTTCGCGAGTGTTTGGTCTTGTTATGAAAATTCTATTGTTATAATCTAGCTTTTTTGGTGGCTTATCGACATCAAAGGGATGGAAAGATTTAGCCTCAAGCCATATCTCTCTCTCTAATTGCACAAAGGCTCTCTGTGGAAGAGTTAGCCGAGGATAAGGAACCATATCTCCGAGGCCATATTGATGCCTTTGGTTCACAACAAAACATAGATGATTTGAAGTTTGTATAAAAACGTTATACTCCTTAAAATTAGGATACGTTCTCCAAGGTGCCCACCAGCGTACGGGTACCAACCTAAGGTTTTCTGGTAGCACATTCGGCTTACACCTCGAATTTTTTAGTTTTTTTACGAAAAAGGAGGCAGCGTCTATCTCGACAAGAAGAGTGAACGGCTCCAAATATTCTGCGGGTCCAGCTGCATCTAATTTTTAAAGAAAAAATTGATACTCATCAAGCTAATATAGAATGTGAAATTACTTACGAAAAACATAAATTAGATTTAAAAATTTTTGTAATGCTTGAGAAAATAAGAATTTTGTAACGAATCTGTCTTACCACCCCTGAATAATAGAAATTTATAACGTATTTTCAGACGCGATGAAGCTATGAATTCAAAAAAAAATTATTTTGTTTTTTTATAGATCTCCTCCTTCGCCCCGCTGGGAATCGAACAACAAAACTTCCGATTGCCGGTCGGTTGCTTTTTCCCTTAAGCTACTAGAGAGATCGAAAGAAGAATCCTTTTTCAGAAATGCACGGATTATTTTTCCAGGTACGAGTAAAATTTGTTTAAAAATCTATATTACTTTCAGAGATCAACAGAAATCTTAAACTTCTTTTCTGACTAGATGGAGCTACTAGTTTTTAAAAAAATTTATTAGATTTTTTTTTAAAGATCTTCATCTTCACTTCTCTTGTGAACGACATCTTTTTTTAGAAAATATTTAATTTAGAAGATTATTTAATTTATAGCTCGATCTAGTCTGACAAGTCGTTAAGAATTTCTGTTATTCTTCTGTATCTTTCTCTCAAATGCAAACCGCATTAAAGATACCCAGTAGGAATACTAAAATTTTTTTCGCCTAAACTTGATTATTTCAATTAGGGAGAGTTTTTTGGGCTAAAAAATTAATCGTTGTTAGTTTAAAATTGAAGAAAGAAGGTTTTGCATTAATATTTATTTTATTGTTTGGTTGATTATGAGGTAAAAATTCAACTAATTGCTTGAAGGTAGAACTACATATGAGAAATTTATTTTACTGAATTGAAACTTAACTATTTAAAAAAAAAAATCTTTTTCTTTACTGACAATTTAGCTATTTTACTTCGTTAAAAATTACTCTACTTTAGTTGAAATGTCAACTATTTGGTTGAAGATGTACGAATTTTCTTTTAGATTGGTATCTTTGGTCTAGAAAATAAAAATTTTTGTTCGAAAAAATTCAATTGGTGGTTAGAGTTGATTCAGTTTGTCAAAAAATTATTTTATTCTTCAAATAAGCATCTTTCTCTTTAGAAATTCAACTACTTAATTCAAAACTTGTACTTTTATCTGAAAATTTAACCATTTCATTTTTGGTTAAAAATTGATTGTTTTCAATTACAAATTCTATTCTATTATGAGTGAAGAAATTGATAGTTTTTAGGGAAAAAAATCGATTTATCCGATTAAAAATTTATTTATTCTGTTTTAGATTTTTTGCAGGCATTTTACTTTTAATTAAAAATTCATAAATTTTGTTAAAAGCTGAATTACTTTCCTAAAAATTAATCTTACTTATTGAACATTCATCTATTTTATTGAAAATTCGTGTTTTTTTGTCCTAAAATTCATTTATTCAGATTAATCTCTAACTATTTGCATTTTGTAAATTGATTGTTCTAAGTTAAAAAATCATTTATTTAGTTAAAATTGATGTAGTTTCTGGTTCCAAATTTTACGATTTTATTACAAAATTTCTTTTTTGACCAGCAAATTCTACTACTAGCCTAAAAATTAACTTTTTGCTCAAACATAAATATTTCTGGTAGAAAATGCAAATCTAAACATTTCTGGTCAAAAGTTTTAACTACTTGATCAAAAAGTATTCTATTTTTTTCTTAAGACTGAAATATATTTTGTTCAAATTCGACTTTTTGGGAAAAATTCTATTCTTTTTTCTTTCAAATTAAAATATCTTGTCAGAAATGACAAAGGTTTGATTTTTTCTTGAAGATTGATAGTTTCAATTAAATATTTAGGTCTTCAATTTTATATTAAAATATTTTCTCAAAGATTATTTTCTCTTTTTAAGGATTCAATTATTTCATTAAAAATGCATCTCTCAGAAATGAATTTGACGGGTTTTAATTAAAAAATCTAAGGTTTTAAAAAACATATTCAAACTTTTTAATTTTTAAAAGTTATTGATAACTTTTTTTGTATTTGATACTTTAGTTCAATTAATCGACCAAGGGCCTTTGTACGTATTTACAAAAGCATTTGGGATTTGAAAAATTTTTGACGCAGAAATTTAAAAAAACGAGACTAGAAAAAATCTGTTTAGTCACCTTCAGAGGAAAAATATTTTTGTTGATAAAACTTTAGCTTTGTCAAGGCTACAGTTTTTACATGACTTAAGATTGTATGTTTGCTATATATTTACTAATAGTTCAAACAAATAAAAGTAAAAATAATAATCTCTATACTTTTTCTACCCCATATAAAAAGATGCGGTATTTAAAAATTGTAATTAATAATTTTTTTCTTTTGTCGATGAACATACACTTTTATGATTTATCTACAGCCTATAAGTTGCGCAGACGGACACCTTATTTTCGAGGCCGAATTTCTAGTTCTATAACCTAATATTTTTTCAGATTTAAAAATAAAATCTAATTTTTTTTTAAATATTATTTTCAGTATATACATGATCAAAATTCCTATTTCTGTACAACGTTAATCCTTTTCGGTTTGAAAATTCATCTATTTTTTTTAGAAGTTTCACCTTTCTTTAACAAAGCGCAACCACCTTTTTGAAAATGAATATTTTTTTGTTAAGGATTCAACTATTTTTTAATAAATTCTTCTTTTTTCCAAAGTGAGATTAGACATTAAAATCGTTTAAATTTTTTTTTTGGTTTACGTTCAAAACTTCAGGAAAAAAATCAGAGAAATTAGGTGCTGCATGCTAACAAGAAAGTTTTTTGTAGCCTTTTACAACCTTAATTAGGTCTTATTAGAATCATTATTAATTTTAAAAAATATAGAAAAGTAAAAAGACAAACAATAATAATAATAGTGTACATATATTTTTCTTAAGATGAAGTCAATTATGTTCTGAAACCTGCTTCTATTATACTTTGAAAATGAAGTATGGCGGACAGAAACCCTAAGAATTTGAAATCCAAATAATATTCAAAATCTTTGAATTTTAAATTTAAATGCTTAGAATTTAGAAGAGCTTTGAATACATTTCTAAAATTTATTCAAATAATTATTACTACGTTTAGGGCTTTAATATTTCTTCCAAATAACAAAACTATATTCGTTATAAATATAAATTAAAATATTATAGTAAACTTACCGGAAAAATCAAAGAAACTCCCGAAAAGAAGGAGAAAAAAGGAAAGAATTATCTTCATTTTTGTTGAATAGTCTTAATGGCAGAGAACTACAAACTAATTATTTGAAATATTTTTTTTTTTTTTTGAAGAATGACTTGAAAAACGACTGCTATCTATAGCAACTCTTATACCTCCTATTCCATAACAAACATTATTTATTCACAGACGATATCGCGCCTTATATTTTTTTCGTTATTCTGTTGTCGAAATCTTCACATAACGAGTGATTCAAAGTAAATATAAAAATGTTGAAAAATCATGACTTGGCTACAATTTTCTTGTAATTGACGTAAACAAAGGTTTTCAAAAAATCCCCATTTTAAATTGAGAGACTCTAAACATTTTTCTCTACTCCTTTCTACTCCAATTCACTCCAATTAGCCCTAATTCATTCCAATCTAATCCATTCCACTCCAATCCAATTAAATGCAATCCAATCAAATACAAACCAATACACTTCAATATAGTCAAATACCATTTAATCTAATCCAATACAATCCATCTGAATACAATTTAATTAATTTCGATCTAATACAAATCATTCCAATTTATTTTAATCGAATCCCTTTTAATTCAATCTAATTCATGCCAATCGGGCCTCATCCAATACAATCCAATTTATTTCAATTAAATCCATACCAATCCATTACAATCCAATAGATTCTAATCAAAATCCTTTTCCAATCTTATTAACTTGAATCCATTAAAATCTAATTCATTCTGATCCACTTCAATTTTCTGCAATCCAATTTAATCCAATCCATTCCAATCTTTCCAATCTCATTCATTCCAATGCAATTAAATCCACTACAATCCACCCCAAAATATTCCACTCAATTAATTCCAATTCACTCCAATCTAATCGACTTCATTCAAATCCAATCCATTACAATTTATTCTAATATAATTCAGTGAAATCATTTTAATCCACATTATCTAATGCACTTATATTCAACTCAATTTATTCAAATACAATCCAATTCATCCCAAGACATTCCACTCGATTGGAATTCAATGCATTGCAATTAAATCTAATACAAACCCATTCATTACAATTCAATCCACTCTTATTTATTCCAACTAAATCCAATTAATTTCAATCTACTTCTATCCAATCCAATTAAATTTATCCAAACTAATCCAATTCATTCTATGCTAATCCAATTCATTCCAAAACAATACGATTCTGTACAATTAGTTTCAATCCAATGCACCTCATTCCAATCCATTTCAATCCAATCCACTCCAATTCGCCCCAATCCAATACACGCTAATATCTTTTAATACAGGTGATCTGAATTCAGTTGATTTAATTCAAATCCATTCCAATCGACTTCATTTCCAGTTCCAATTTAAATTATTCTAATCCAATCTACTCCAATCCCTTTCTATCTATTCCACTTTAATCTATTCCAATAAAATGCATTTCAATCCATTTAAGTACAATTAACTACAATCCATTCTAATTTAATCGAATTAATTTCAATCCTCTCCAATAGAATCGAATATACTCCAATTCAATCCAATTAATTCAAATCATATCCATTTTAATTAATTCCAATCCAAACATACTTGGTTGAAAGTTGAATCACTTTCCCAAACATACAGCATAGTGACAGTAAAAGATTCAACTACTTTTGTTGATAATTCTTTTTTATGTTCACAAATTAATTTTCTTAGTAAAAATTAATATATTATCTTATATTTTGTAAATCGATTGTTTTTAGTTGAAAGATCATTTGTCTGAGATTGAAATTTCAATTAAATGGTTAGTATTTTTCAAGAGAGTTATCTCTTTTATCTTTAAAATAAAAATATGTTATACTGTAAATGACAAATCTTTAATTTTATGTTCAAGACTGATAGTTTTATTGTAATATTCAGCTTGTTGGTTTTATATTCAAATATTTGTTGGAAAATCATTCTGTTTTTGTTAGGGATCCAATTATATAGTTAAAACTTTTGGTTTTAATGATAAATTTAACTATTTTTAAATAACAATTACGACGATAAAAAAATCTTCGTAGTCGAATAAAGGTTCTGATTGCCCCGACAAGTGTAAGGCTGTACCAAGTTTTTCTTCTTTTTCTTAATTTTTATTTTTCATTCAATTTTTTAAATTTAAAATGGAACCATATTTGCCAAATAAAAATTAAAATGAAAGTCTTAAAAAGGGGGATGAGTTTAGAAATTTTTTATATGAAAATTTATAAAGCGGAAAAAGCACAGAGAAATTGCTCTGTATAATAATCTGAAACAACAAAAATAACAATATGTATTTTATTACTTCTGTACGGTTGCATTTTGAACCCTCAGTATACATACTGGGTTACATTAACCTGGTATGATTTTCCAACGCTCTGTGATTTCGAAACGGTATAAAGCTGGGATCTGTACCCAGGGGGGGGGGGGGTTCTCGGCCCACAACGCATAGGGCCCCTTAGCAGCTTTAGTGTCATAAAATCTGTAGAAGGAAGCACATGAAAAGTTTCACTCTGGGTATTATTCACCCAAAATGTATATTTTTGTGGAATTTCGAGAAAGCAAAAAATTCCAAATGTAACTAATTGAGATCTTATTTAAATATTTGTAATTTTACTAGCGTTATTTGAAACTAAAGGGTCTAATTTGTCTGACTGAGTGTATTGTTTCAATTTAAGTATGCATAAGTGACGCTCAGGTCTCGCAGCGAATAATTTGTATTTGCTGAAGTTGATTGATACTCACGCGAATCCTACCACATTATGATATCAATAAAAATGATTTTTTTGCAGCTAAGGCATTAAAATCATTCTCCTGAAATCTGGATAAGGACGCACCACTAACGTTTTTCTCCGGGTCATATTCACCCAGTGTGAGCAATTTACTTAACCGTTACAATCAACTGATCCGTAATTCAATGAAGTTCGTATGCAAATATTTCTTCGAGATATTAACTCCTATTTTTATTCAAAATAAAAAATTTAATTGAAAAATGTAATATTGTATCTATCATTTTATTCCCAAAACAGAAAACTTCAGTATTTTTTTAAACCTTTACGATTTTTAAACAGCTTTCTTAAATCTGTATTTTTTTATAAATTACAGCCACTTATGGTATGAAAAAAAAATCAAACTACTTTTGCAGATATATATATATACTTTTTATACTTATCACTTTGAAACCTATACTATTCATTTTTTAAAGATTTTCACTAGAAAATTTTTTAAAAAATCCCTAGGAGGGAGATGGGATGAGGATATTGTTTTATTGCCTTTGTATGGAGTTGTACAGCTTCTTTTGAATCTGTAGGGTCAATTATAACAAAAATTATCGTGGATTCAATAAGAGTAAACTTAGGCTACAGTTTTTTATAGTATTGACAGTAGAAGCTGTTCATGTTTTCTGTCATCTTATTTTTTAGAAGTGTTTCGTTCTTTTTGATGGTCTTCTTCCTATCCCCTTCCATGGTATTCTCATTTCTGTAACAGATTAGTCAAAAAAGGAAAGAAAAGCAAAAGGGAAGGTTTTTTAAATAAACAGTTGTATTTTTGAAGACGTATATTTATTGTTATTTCTCGCAGGACAAAATCCAATGAGAATTTACCAATGAGAATCATTTTTGACTAGACTGTTGAATCTTAAACCAAAAACAAAATGCATTTTTAACCAAGTCCAGAAAAAGGAAAATAGAGATTTGAAATTTTTTTGTGGGTGATTCGAACGAAGAAGGGATTTATGTCGGGAGTAGTTTTATTTGCCTCTATGTTTTTTTTTATTGTTGTTTATTTCGCCAGTCCTCGTATTCTTTTTTTCTCTCTTGGTTTAGCTTCTCTTAAGACTCTGAGATTTCTGTTTCTGTACGCATTATCCTCTTCCTCTCTTTGTTTTTCTTCTTCTTCCTTCCGTTTTCTGTTATATTCCCCTATTCTGAGGAAAAGTTCGCGTAATACATTTTTTTCCTTTTCTATCCTCTCTTTTTTCCTTCTTGTTTCCTCGTCTTGTTGCTCTTTAGTTTTTTCTTGTTTGTTTTGAAGTTTTTGTATATTTTCCATGTTCCTTTTTTACTCTGATGAAGGTATTTGATGTAAATCTTATATTTAAATTTATTTATTTCGTAGTTAAAGTCTTTGATGTCTTGGTCCTCCAATTCTCAGTCTACCCTGCTCTATCCTCCTTGGTAGTCCGAGAAGATACTCTAGATATCCCGTTCTCTCTTTTGCGTGTTTCTTGTCTGCTTAAATTCTTCCGGTTCTTCCGCCGAGATTCCGACTACGGCTCCTTCTTCTTCATCACCAAGCTTGGCAGACTTGGAGGTGTTCTGAGACTGAGGGTTGGCGGATTGGGTTTGGGCCTAGGTACTATTTTGCGTGGCCGTACATTTTCCTGTAAAATGATATTTCGTACTGTCTAATTCTGTGATTGAAGTTAAGTTTGTCATATAGTTCACCTGCCTTTTTATCAGCCTGATTCGATAGTTTAATGACTACTTTTAATACCCTATCCCTTACTCTATATTTTATTGGTCTTCTTCTTAAGTTATATCTAATTTTTGTCTATTATTTGCCTGATCTACATTTCTCCGAACCTCTTCTTTTATTATTTGCACCTTCCGAATTCTGTCCGTGCATTTATCTATATTTTGTCAATTGATGTCATTTACATTCTCTAAATTTCTTCAGAGAGATTGGAGTGGATGCAATTATATCGACCTAAATTTAAAAAGGCTGGTGTGAACTGGTTCAGCGAGTTTTTGCTAGTGTTGGTAGCAAACTGCAAATCGACAATGTTTTCATCCCAGGTGTAGTGGTTGTTATGTAATAAGTTTTTATTACCAGTTTAATTTTCTTATTGTAAAGTTCCTTTGGGTTTGCCTGTGGATAATATTTTGGAGTTTTCGAGTTTCGAATTCCAAATTTTTCGGTCAATTCCCTTACATTTTTATTCACAAGTTCGGTGCCATTGTCGGTATGAAGAATCCGTGGTGTTCCTCAACGCGAAATAGCACGTTTATACAATTCAGTTTCTATCCTTGTTCCGTTAGCTTCTCTAATTGGAATTATTTTTACCCATTTTGTAAGTAAATCTAAAAATACTAAAATATATTAGTTTTTTCTCTTTTTTATAACCGGTAGTGGTCTTATGACATCTGCAGCAACCATTGTACATGGCTCTTCATAGATTCTTTTTCCCACTAGCCCTATTTTCGATTGGTAGCTATGTTTGGTTCTCTAACAAATACTATAATTTTTTATTCACTCGATTATTTATGAACACATTCCTAACCTGAAGTAGTATTCAGAAATTCACGCGTCTGTTTTTCGGAACCTAAATGCCCTGCTTGTATATCGTCATGGTTTTCTTTTCGAAATTAAATTCGTAATTTTGTAGTTGCAACGAGTTTCTATGGATTGGATCCCAGTAAGAGAGTAGATTTCAGTAGTTTATTTCTGTAAAAATAAAATTGCGTTTTTCAGTGTTTTTGCTGCTCATCTAATTTTAGTGGAGTGCTAGTCGTCTGTTTTGTATTAATTTCCACTTTTGGTTTCTCTACCCTACACGCTAATGGGAATGTTATATTATTTGCAGATTCCTCTGGCCTTGACAGAGCATCAGGAATACAATTTGAGCTACCCTTGCGATAGTCACATTCCAGAAATTCTAGCCCGCCTCTCGCTGATCGACAAGTGGGGGTTTTTAGGTTATGAAGCTACCATAGCGCTAAGTGGTCCGTGATTACTTTAAAACTATTACCTTTGAAATATCGCCAAAATTTTCTTTTGGCCCAAACTACCGGCACCCAAACCCGTGTTACTCGCGTCTGTTTCTAGTTGAAAGCGTTGTGTGAAGTCTGAACATATCAATATTGGTTCTGACGTTTAAAGATCTTTGAATTTCTGACAACCCTCATCTTGTTCTAATCCCAATCCCATTGTTTATCTTATTTAAGCAATCTGTTGATCGATTCTATTATTTCGGCTAAGTGTGGGATGGATTTTCTATGTGAACTTGCCATCCCTATTATGAGCTGTAGTTGTTTAAGATTTTTATGTTTGCGGAATTCTAATATTGGTTGAATTTTTTCATCATCCATTTGGAGCCCTTTGTTGTTAACTTTAAATCCTAAGCATTTTATCTCTAAACCTCTAAATTCACATTCGTCCACACTGATTGTTTAATTTGCTGGAGCATTGGTTAAACTAAATGACATTCTTTTTGATTGATACATGCTCTTTCCGGGGACTGTGAATGATGTGATTGGCTTTGAGCTTTATTTTTATGGAATTTGTAATTCATTAATTTCAAATCTATTTTGAAATGAGTTCGGCTAATCTTATAGTGTCTAAGATTTCTGGCATGTGTGGGATTGGATAGAGTTCCTTTTTTGTAATATTGTTAACCTTTCTAAAATCTAGAAAAAATCTCTAGTTTTTATCCGGTTTTTCGTCATAACTATCGGGTTGGATTATTTGGAACAAGAGAGTATATGGTTTCTTTTTCTAATAATTTATCGACCGTTTGATAAATGATTTCTTTGATTTTGGGTTCACGAGGTAATATGGCTGTTTAATGAGGTAAAGCCCTGATTATCTATTCTGTTTAATGTTAAGTTTGTCTCCCTACGTTGTTTTTCCTTTTAAAATTGTAGCTCTCATGTAGCAACTTCTCTAATTGGGATTGTTGACTATCGTTAAGCTCAGCAATACCTTTTCAAATATCTGAAGAATCGTTATTTTCTTCGTTATTTTTTTCTAAATTATTTGAAATGTTATTTGACAAAATCTCTTCATTTTTGTAATTATTCCATTGATTCTTATATTTCACTTCGGTGATCTCATTTGTTTTTAGACATTTCTTATCCTTTCCTGAATTATTGAATCTTTCATCGTTCCAAGGGTTTCTATCAACCTTTTCGTATTCATCCTCGTAATTACTATGATAGAAAAATTTTCCCGAATTATTTTCTTTATTGTTTTTCCTAAACCTAGTTTTTCTTAGTATGTATGATTCTTGGGCGATTATCTCGTCGCTAGTTTCTTGGATTGGGTTGCTCTCTAGAAGTTGGAATTTGTTACTTCTGGGGATGCTTATAAAGTTAGGAATATCCTTCGTAGCATTTATTTTACGAGTTTGGGCGATTTTAGATCTTTGGGATTGGTTAGGTTTCCTAGTCAATAGTGAAATTTCACTATCTTTTGCCTTGGGGGTGCTTTAATTAAACGCTCTTGTACTTTTTAGATTAATTCTTCCTCCGAAATTCGGCTTCTTATTAGTATTCCTGTTTTCATTCTTGCTCACTAATCTGTGCATACTATTTAAAGTTATAGCGTCTTTATTTTCGTTTTGTTTAATGCTCGGTTTGGTTTCGGTTTTAATCGTTATTGGGAGCAGTAGCACATGTGGGTACGCTTCCATACGATGTCGGGTAAAGGGCTTTATGCTAACGACAAGGTTTCCGAGTCATAGTATAGAGTCCTCTGTAGGACTTTTAGCATATTCGTGCCTAAAATGCCTACAGATTTTAATTTTGAGACACTCAATATTTTACCTTCTTTCCGATAATAATTGCAATTGCTACTTATTATTGCAAAATTTAAAGGGCCAATTGCTCATAATATTAAATGATGATTGTATCATTCCGAAAGGAGAATAAGTTGCAGGTATGGTTTCGCTGATGGTATAAAATTTGTTACCGAAATCTGAGTCTTGATTGTTTATATGGTTTCTCGAATGTCCGTTTAACCTTTCTCGCGTTGTTCATAATCTGCGAGATCGGTTTTGAATTAGGCTATTTCTTTCTGGCATCGGTTCACTATCATGTGACTTTTGCAGTGTTAAATTACTCAACATTCTGTCGCTACGGGTTTCGACATTATTATTAGAAAACCCGTGAGGTTCTCATGAACTTTCCCTAAGATTAAATTAAACTAAATATCTATTTCGCGATTCGTTTTTAATTTTTCTATCAGAAGGTTCTAGTTGTTTTTTCTAACTTCAAAAGAACCATGAGCAGAAGGATCTAAACTAATTTGAAAATTTCTTGTCCTTTCTCTTTTTTGCCTGAAAAATCTTTCACTTTGTTGTTTCATAAATTCTTTGTATTCAACTCTTTCCAGGAGTTCGTCTGTTTCTGTTGAAAATGGTGTGTGCTTTTTTAAAAAATGTTTTTGATCAAATGTTTTATCACTGAGTGTGAGCGGTAATTTGGTTCGTTTGGTTTTTGTAAAGTGTTAGTTGTGGTTAGAATTTGTCATGAGCGATATTTTGGGGTGTGATTGAGACCTGTCTTATAATTATTGGTCTCATGGTGGCGTTATTTGTACTTAAATTGTGGGTTGGAAGTGCAACGGCACCTTTCAAGTCCAGACTATCATGATCGCTATTCATGTTTGTTTAGTTCCTCATTATCTCTTTTATTCTACCTGACATGAATTCCATTTCCCACTAATTTGATTGCGTCATATTTGGGGCGCTGTGGAAGGAGGGGTAAGGGTGGGTTAAAAACAAAAGTTATTAGTATAGTTGTATTGCGTAGAAACTCCTCTTCAATTCTTAAAACTTGGCGCGTTTCTATCACTCTCAAAAGTAGGAGTTCAATTTTTCGAAAATCCAAAATTTCTCTATGTTCATTAAATAAAAATAGAAACTTTTTGGGGGCAGACTGGGCCTCTAGGTTAGAAAAAAGTTGCAATTTATTTTTGGACTACCCTAATGTATATATCTCGCACTGTTCTGCATAGGTATATTATACGCAGCCAATAGCGCCTTATTGAGAGGCCTATATGCAAAAGTCTCGAGGTGCGGAGGAAAGTGGTGGGGATGGCGCGCTTCCGAGAAAAATGTCCCCTACAGCCCCGATAGGCGCCCTATTGAGAGGCTCGACTGTAATTTTTAATTGAAATGGTTCGAATTCAGAAGCTTTTTTCTAAAGTTTATTCGAATAATTATTGCTATATGCAGGATATTAATATTGCCTCAAAATAACGGATGTATTATTATAGGGTTCACAATTAAATTTTTTTTCTTAAATTCACCTTATTGCGTATTGAAGCCCATATAGAAGTTTGGAAAATTTATGAATGAACTTTTCAAATTGGATGCTTTAATGCATAAAGTTGTTTAAAAACAAATATTTTAATATTTGTTATAAATATGAATTATAACATTATAATACTTACCGGTGAAATCAAAGAAACTCTCGAAAATGTTGTGTAGAGAATGACTCGAAAAATGTCTGCAACATATGACAACTTTTATCCCTTCTAATCAATGAGAAAATGTAATGCTTCTCCATAAAAAAATATTATGCTAAAGAAGAAATATTGTTTATTACGCCTATAAACTATTTTCTGCTAATTTACGAAAACTAAGGTTTTTAAAAAATCCGTACTTTACATTTAATTGAAACTTTTTTCATATTATCTGTCAACTTTGAGAAAAATGAAAATGAACTTTGTGATTTTTCAAACTTTCCGGACAAGCTCTTTCTTATGTATTTCACTGCTTCCGCATTGCATAGAAAAAATGTTCTATATCTATATCACGATAATAAGTATTTAGAAAACAATGCGACCCTTTCTTATAAAATATTTTTAACCCTATAATAAAGCTCAGTATTTTTGCTTTTGAAGTTTTGCTAAAAAAATCCCTTCTTTTTGAGTGCTGCAAAAAAATAAATATTGCCCACCTTCTGTAAGGTTAACAATTTGTTCCGAGAAATTTTATTCTTTTGATGACTATACAAAAAATTTCTTCGATACTTTAGTTATAACAGAATTTTTTTCAACCATTTTCAGAGATCATAGGCATTTTTAAAAAATGTTATCATTTGACACTTAAAAATTAAAAGAAAAAAGCATTCACTTTCTCAAAAGCTTCACTAATCTTTAGCTTCTGCAGGTTGAATTAAAACTTTAAAAAAATTAAGATCAGTGAATAAGGCTATTTGAAGTTCGCTTCGCATCTTAAAAGTTTATTATTTTCTGAATTGATTGACGCAACTAAAGAATTTTGAAATAACAATTCTTCATTGAAGACAATTTAAAATTATTAAAGCATTCAATACTAATTCATAAGCGCCTTTTTACAAGAAAGGCAATGCAAATTTTCTGTTTTTTATCTCTAACAATATGTCACTTATTATTTAGTATTTTCTTATATCCGAATTTATGCTACCATTTTTTAAATATAATTATTATTTTAACCCCTATTTTTCAAACCGGATTTTGAACGTGCAGAAAATTTCACGTCTGGAAAGAAACATTTTTTTTTCTTTGTTTGACCTTCAGAAGGTCAAGGTTAAATGAGCTGCCGGATCGAATAAGGTAATGTAAACTTATATCGCAGGGAGTGGGAAGAACCCTGGAGGCTTTATAAAAAATTTCGAATTTTAATTTTTACAGACGATATCTAGATGTAGAATTGTATTGCACATGTTTTTCCTCAGGGAAAAAGTTATAGCTTTTTTAGTTTTCTAGTTAAAGTTTAAAAAAACTGGCTTTTTTTAATAATAAATTTTAATTCATTTTTCACTTCAACTTGTGCTCATTCAGATAGTTTTCTAAATTTTTAAATAAAATTTTCAGGCCATGTAGTTTGAAATATCCTTTGACTGATAGAGTAAAAGAAATCAAAAAATATATTGAAAAAAATTATCGTACATTTTTTTCTGATGCGTGGCGCTTATTGGACTTCTCTAACTTCCAGCGTTTTTTTATCGAGCGAATTTAGAGCAACAAACAACTTTCTATTCAATTAAAAAATGTATTTATTTTGTTAGAGAAACCCTCATTGACAAAAACGAAGGTTACTTTAAGGTTATGTTATTTAATATGGGATATGATTTGTATAATAAAAGTTTATCCATATTTTAAATAACCCTATTCCAATTTCTTTATATAAACAATGTTTTAAGATAATTATCTGAATTCAATCTTCAAAATTATATGTCAATATGTTTTTAGTTTTTATGGAATTATTTTTAAAGATTATTAATGCTTAAAATTTTCATCGCAGTATAGGGTAAGCATTATTTTGGTGTTTCAATTAAAATAATTTATCAATAATTTTGTTCTTTTCTCATTAATTAATTATAATTCGATTTTGCTGAAATTTATATTTTATAGCATTAGTTAGGAGCTTATAAATAATTTAATTTAAACAAAGAAAATTTTTTTATTTTTAAATATATGAACTCGAAATTATTTAAGTGATTCAACAAATATAATTTACAATGGTTTCAAACTTTTTTTTTATATGATTGAATATTTATAAAATTATTCACTAAAAAATTTAATTTTCTGAAATTATTTCAAAAGGACTAACAATATTCAGAATTTAAAGATCAAATAAAAAAATACATAATGTTAAAAATGATTTGATTTGTTTAATGAAAATAATTGATTAAGGCTTTTTATGTTGTGGAATATTGAATTAATTTTTCGCGAATTGATTTTGACCAGACTATTAAACTGCATTAAGATTCAATTAAAGGTGTTTTAAATTAACTACGAAAAAATTTACAAAAATTTACAGTTTTTCTAGGTATTTCCTATTATAAGTTACGCATTTCGCCCACCTTTTAGGAAGTTTTTTGTTGCCGGTATTGAAGAATTCCTTGGGCAACTCGGACAGCCATGTGCGCACGAACTTCTCTACCTCGTCGTCGGTGTAGAATCTTTGACCTCCGAGGGCTTCTTTCAGTGGTCCATACATGTGGTAATCGCAGGGTGATAAATCTGGACTGTAGGGGGGGGGGGGGGG